>NC_083597.1:63036696-63339726 GCF_020882245.1 Rhopalosiphum padi | reverse complement strand
ATGAAATAAATACTATAAATTATGTACATGTATATTAAGTGCCAAGTGGAACATAATGCATTCGTCGTTATTTCACAGACATCTATGAACTTATCAACTATATATTTCCGTATAAAAAGTGATTCAACATTTACGATATAGGCTTTTTATTATATTATTATGTATAATAAAGTATTTATAATAGAGAAACTCTTTTAATACGAAAGTTTTTTTATTCATAGTAATTTATATATATATATTTACAATACTTTAGATCGGTTTTTGGGGTTCAAGTTAAAAAATGCATAATATATATAGTATCAATAATATACTTATTTTCAATCATAATGTGAACAACAATGGATTAAATGGAAAAAAATCGAAATTCGAGCGAGTAGTGAGTTATAAGTATTTAAAGTTTGGGTGAGCAGAGTAGTAAAAATCCACATTTTATGATGTATCCTATAGTATTCTCAGTATTCTCTATATCACTTCACTCTACTTAACAAAACTTTAAACACTCATATAATACTCATAAGCTACTTGCCCAAATTTTTATTTATATATATATATCGAAACATTCAAAAAAAATACTTCACGTTATGATTGCAAAAATATATAATAGATTCTCATTTGAATTTCTTAATTCTATCCCCTCCCCTCATCCACCACCACCATAAAATATTGTAAACAAACATAAAAATGATTAATAATTTTAGATTTTTCTAACTAGAAATACTTCCGTATCGAACATTTTACCCTGTACCTATATGTATACGAAAACCATTCGCAAAAGTATAATAAGTTATATTTTTAAAATGTTTCGGCTATATATAAAACACGCATCGTCGTCGCGTATCTGCGTACGTACAGAGTAGTTAAACACTGTGCAGGCGAGTAAAACGGCGGCGATGTTTTCGATGTGCGTGTTTTTTAGTTTGCCTGTCGAGAAACGGGTGGAAAAAAATCGGCGGTGGCGGCGAGGGCCGGAAAAATGGCCGTTCGAGTCGGTGTCGGTCAGCAGCGGGAAACGTCGAGATCGGGCGGCGCCGCGACGGTTGTCTATTGGTTGCCAGACACGCCTCCCCGCTTCGGTTCACATCGCGCCGCCGCGATTTTTGCTTTCTCACAAAAGCCGCTTCTTCGCCGCCGCCGCCACCGCCGCCGCCGTAACCCTCTATCACACTTTATTATTATTATTGGGACTTTTTTTCAGTTTCTTTTACCGCTTTTCTGCCGCCGCCAAACACTAAGCATAATATACAGAGCGATACAAAGTTAGGGTGACTATTTCTTTTTCTTGCAACGAACAACACATAATATATATCATTAACGTCGATTTCAGCGTATACATGTACCTATATATTATATACATTACATACCATATGGTTATAGGTATTATATACCTATAATATAATATATTATGTACGTCGATAATATCATGTTTATCGGTTTATCGGTATCAGATTTTTTTTATTAAGGTAGTTTTTGTTATTATATTTTCTAAATTGCAGTTTTGCCGTTATACTCGTAGTATACAGCCAATATATAGTTCGTGCTGTTAAAGATTTTTTTTTATTTAAAATAATAATATATTTGCACTTAGAGATTTAAGAATAATGAAATGTAGGTATATTAGGCAAAACAATAGCGATGAGCAACAATTTAGAGAATGGAATCTATCTAATTAAATTGCTGTATGCATTCGTCTGTGGTTGTTGAACATTTGAAAAATCGATATAATAAGGCTATTTAGTTTATATTATGATCGGAATTTATGGTAGGTATATCAGTTTTTAAGGATATATTGCTGCAACACACCTAACCTATATAATCTATACTGTATACAAATTTATGAAATCATATATATAAATTCACCTGTATGTGAATTTCAAATAATCGTACTTATACTTATATAGATATATGTATTGTGTGTATTATCAATATATATTTTCTTTCTCCGCATACTGGACGTCTGCAGTAAGTCACTATTCGTACATTATATAGTTTTGCTTTTTTCACGTCTACCTAGCTATTATATCTATACGCCCTACTCCTATGTATATTTTACCTTTCAATGTGGCAACGACGGCAGTGGACACGCGGTATTGAATTCCGATATGAATGTTACGCTGGAAATGGCATAAATATTGCTATACATAGATAGATACAATTTATGAACAATAATAAACAGTTTGACGCTATAGGCAAAACAAACTATAAAATGTTCATTGATGACAAATTATTTTTATCGTCAGTATGATATATATATACATACATTATATAACTAATCAATAATAACTAGGCACAATTAATGTTAAAATAATAACATTAAAGATGCAATTTTAAAACTCTTGTAAATTGCATTATAGAGGTGCGTCGTAAATTTTATTGCAATGAATTCGCGGACATTTCGTCTTATTTTGCACGCTCATCGTGCAAAAATATTATACGTAGGTAGGTATACCAATATACCATCATATATATATATATAATACATAAACATGTATATTATACACGTTTAATCATTATTACGATGTACATATGTATATACATATATATATGCAGTACGTTTCTACACGATTGTGTAAAATTCACGCTTATACATAGTAATATACTAATATATAAATATATATATACGTGCGCCCACGAGTGGCTACACACGCACAAGTATACTCGCACACACGACGGCAATGCGCGCGCCTAGAATAGTAATTCGTAATCCCGATGTCGAGAAAGGTTGATTTTATTAATTGCCTATATTATTATTGACAATGACTGCAACGTGCAGTGTACGGTTTTTACTATATTTAGCCATTTATAGTTTATAAGAATTGATTTATACAATATACATAATGATTCATCAAGCATGTTACTCTCGACTAATTTATTCTTCATCAAAAAAAAAGTTATTCAAAATCAGATTTTTTTGTAGCATTTAAACCTTAAATATACTATCATCTAGAAGCACAAACTTCTGTTTTTCAAATGCCAATAACTATCTTTTTTTACTGTAAATTATTTCGTGGATATTGTTTCATGAAAATTTCGCAGTATCAAAATTCAAAAACAAAATTCAAATGGGTAATTTTTGAATTATTTAAATTTGTGTACTGAGAATAATATGGGTTTGGAAGATATGAGAACTATGGTAATTTGCAAATTTTAGTAATTGATACTAATCTATAAGATTTATAATATTATGTAAAAATATAATAAATACTTAATCTGATATTATAGCTAAGTATTTTATACTTTGTTTTAAATAATTTTTATGAACTATTATTCTTATTACATACGCATTTCAATAACTAAAAAACTACTCTTACAAATTTTGAATAGTTACTTAGATATTATATCAATTTTTGAGAAAAATTATCAGCTAAATAATTACACTAAAAAAGTGGCGTTCTTGAAAAACAACAGCTGAAATCACTACAGGACACAGTTTAAATAGTATACAAATCTCAACAATTTGAAAATATATGATTTAAAATTATATTTGAAATTACAAAAATAGAAAAAATGATTATCATCTAACATACCAATACTATAACATCATAATATAAACAAGGTGAATTCACATATCATGTTGCTCAACACTGCTTCTCCCCGATTTTAATTTCGTAAATTAAATACTGATTTTAATCATTTTCTAGGATAATATACACTTAAAGAGGTTATGTAAAAAAATATCTTTTACATTAATATCAAATCAAAATGTCCAATGAATAAAAAATAAAAGGTTAGAAAAAAACAGCAGATAAGAAAAAAATATAGATTATCAAATCCGAGAATTAAAATAGCCTGTTTAAAAACTGATTAATAATATTAACACTATTTTTATAAATAATAAATAATCTTAAAACATAATTAAATGATTAAAATTTAAAATTAATATAAAAAAATGATTAATGATTTTCTATTGATTATTTTTTTAAGCTGTTTGTACTAAGTTACAGATTGATAATCGGTTTAGAAGAAAATACGATTATTAAGTTATTTTAAAATTATATTATGCAATAAATATTAATCAATTTATATTTTAAAATAATATAATTTGTATATTTATTATAATATAAGTGTACTAGACACATTTATACATTAAGCATCCGTTTTAAATATATTTATTATGTAATACAACACATTTTGTAAGGAACTAAAAATTATTTTTAAATTTTACGACAAACGAATTTGTAGCATTGATCTTTTCAACGAACTTTTTAGTTTATATGACGTACAAAAGCTTTTTCTCAGTCTCAAATTATTTGCAAGTATATAAATATATGCATATGAATTGATGGTTTCATGAACCATCAGAGTTAATATTACTCTGAGACAGTATAATTAAACACATGTATTATATAATGTAAACTTTTATAAAACCAAAATATTACAAATTAAAACTTGTATAGCAATAAATTATTAAAGTCGTTTGTACGTTCAACTGATGAGTTAAAGTGAAACTTTATATAAATGTATCGTGTAATTCTACTTATACCAAATCACCAATACTTATACAAATCCTACCCAAATCGTTTTTGCAATCGTCGATTCGTGTTTATTATTGTATGGTTAATGGTTATATATGGTTACCTTTATATAGCCTTTATTTTAATCCATATTTCAAATTAATGTTGTAAGAAAAGTGTCAACATATTAATCATGAATATTCACTGAATGATTAATATTTTTTTCAAAGGATCGAGTATAATATGGGTATATAATATAATAGATAGTATAATTAATTTTTCATAAATATCACTACACTAATTGAAAATCCTGAAACACCCTTTTTAAAAGCCGTATATTATTATATTATATATTTTATTATACTGCATTGAAATAAAATATATAAAGGTTCATAGATTATTTTAATAAGTGGAAATTAATATGATTTTTCAAGTATTAATTTGTTTAAAAAATTCTTAAAGTCTTATCTATATTAATTTTTAATTATGTTATAGTATATGAGCAAAATAATTCCTAATTCGCATTTATTTATTTTCAAACCTATAGTCTATACATTTCAGTATTTATCCATACAATACATTACACTAAGCATAATAATATTTCTACATCTTTATCATTTCATCCAATGCTGCAGGTAAATATATTATTTTTTTTAAGTTACAATTAATTGTCTTTAATATTATTAATATACAATGAAGTGTACTATTATTACTGTGCAAAACGTAGCTATATAAAGTAAATGACCGATTTATTTAAAAAAAAATTAATAAATGATCAAAATTTACTCATTATAGTCATTTAATTTGATTTATAAGATTACGCGGGTTATTTGAAATAGTATAGTATCCTATCCTATAGTAATTAGTTTCTATACGAAATATATTATAGACAATAAATGACGAAATACAGATGTAATATGAACAAAAAATAAATCAAGACAACATAGCCTCAACGGAAAACATGGACCGATTTCCAACCATCACTTCTCATAGTCTACTATAGAATAGAGAGATAATAGATAATATAAAATAATAATTTATTTATAATAAATATTTATGCTTGTTTCGATAATAATAAGTTATAGAGTTTTTTCAATATTTCCGCTTATCTAACACTATTATTATGTATAATAATCGACTGTCGTGTTAAAATGTATATGTTTTATGTGAAACAGGGCTTACCTATTCGATGGTCAATAACGCGTGGTATAGCAGAGGTAGCAGCAGCAGCAGCAGCAGCAACAGCAGTAGACGTTGTTGGAATGATATCGACACCGATACAAAAACGGTAACAAACTGTCCCGATAGTTTATATAGGACTGCGAATATTGCAATAACCGTCGTCTTCGTCGTCATATATTTGTAATATATACATGTATACAATTTAATACTCAGACAAGAATGTATATGTATATATAAATAGGGGGTGTACATCAAGGGCCGTAATATTTGGTCTCTCACCGTGCGAAATGTTTGTGTTACCTTTCGGCGGGATGCTGCGCGGTCCGGGGACCGGTTCGCCCGGTCCATAAACGCCCCGACGACTCCCACGGTGCAGCGTTCGCATTGTCCGCATATATTATAATATACGAGCGCATCGTATACCCTCCCGCGCGAACGCGTGTCTTCTTCCCACACACACACACGATGCCTACCTATACACGCACCCGCCACACTTGCGCAAATTATAATATTACGATATTATGTATGCACGCTCGGCCGGTAGGTACCCACACACACACATTATACCTACCTATTATGTGCGCTCGCCGCACAGTCGGCGCGTCGGAATTCACCCCGTTCGAGCCAACCACCCCCTATAACCGGGTGGTGGACCTCGTCTTTTGGCGCGCATTCGTTATTATATATAATATTATAATACGACTACGACGTATCCGTATGGAAATTTCACGGAGATTTTGCAATGTCCATCCGAAGGGGGACCGGTTCCCTGAGATCTTTTGCGAGGTCCCGCGCGTTTAACGGATTTCCCGCTAAAATATACACCTACGTCCTGCACACACACCACACACACACACACACGCACAGGTATATATATATATATGCATTTGGTCGGTTTTGGCGCGTCTGCCTCCGGCAAGTAGGGCCCACGCATTTAACGACAACGGTTGTTTCCACACGCATGTGTATGCATACGATTATCATTATAATTTTTTTTTTTTATTTAACGATTCCCTCACGACGGCAGTTAGCCAGCTTATAAAATCGGGGTTTACATAGTACCTACTTACCTATTGACCAACAACAAATTTGTACGTTAAGGAGTTTGAATTTATGCGCTCTTTTCGATGCATTAGGTGTGTTGTGCTGGTTTAAAAAAAAAATTAATAATTTTACTATATGTTGTAACTCGTAAACGTTTTTTCGACGCTTTATACATAACGTATAATAATTATATGTAAATTGTTTATTATTATTATTAATATTATTATAGAAATCATTTTTTCCAATTATTATTTTTATCTTAAAACTATTTTTAACATATTATATTGTAATATCTAGTTTTATTTTATTGACATTATATCGATAATGAATACTTAAATTATTATTAATATTATCACATTTTTGAGGTAACATTATTAAAGCTCATCTTGACTACCTAGAAAAATTAGAAGAAGGGTCTACCTATAAACATTTTGAATTTGTTTAAATAATTATTAACATAAATATATGTGAAGTTCATATTTGCACATTTTCATTAAACTAAAATATAGTGTGTCCCAAAAAGAACGCTTTTTTAAATTAGGCAAAAAAAATTTTATTTTTTAAAAAATTACAAAAAAAAAACGTATAGTTAACATCCGGTTTATGTATGAAAAATAATATTATTCGATTGTCGATAGCTTGTTGACAGGCCGAAGTCCGGTCGAAAAAATTAACAATAATTGTCTCTCAGTTCTTTCTAGTGAGTTTCACGAGGACGTCTTAACTTAATCGGGAATTTGAGATCAACAGATGAATCAGTTTTTTCGAATTTTTTTATAGACGACGAATTGATAACACATTGAGAGTCCGAGTAAGTACGAAGTCATCGCACAGTCTCCGCATCACTTTCGTTAGATTTTTAAAAATCTTAACAACTAACATATTTACGTATTTCAATTTACACTCGATTCATGGTGACACTTAGCAAAAACTGATTACACAACAACAAACCGGAATTATAGTAGATTAAAAAAATGATAAGAACAATGTTGTGAACATAAAAATCAAAATAGTTACCTATTTAAAAAAAAAGCGTTCTTTTTGGAACACTGTATAATAATAGTTATTCTACATTAGCGGATTTACTTATATATTAAAATAATATTGTATGTTTGAAAATGATAAAGTTTACCCTATACAGTCGTTTTAACAACGGCAATATGGCAATGGATCAAACTTATATAATACAATTAATACATTATACAATGTTTATTTTTTGAGAGAAATAAGGAGATCGGAGACGTAATTATTTGAATCTGACCATTCATATATTTGTAATTATACATTTTCATATTAATCTATATGCCATCTGAAATGAGTTTTATAGTGCCAAAGTTATAGTTTTGAAAAGCAATAATTAAGCATTATACATTTGTCTTAGCTTCCAAATCTTAAATTAAAAAAACTAAACACATATTATGTGCGCTTTGGCACAAAAAGATAATGTTATATTATTATAATATATACAATAAACATACATAGCATTAAAATAAAATTGTAAACATGAATAACTACTATTTATACAAAACAAAATTCTCAAATATTTGATTTAAATAAACACGATAAGTATTATATTACCTTATAAATTAGATGCACAAATTATTAAAACTTATAATAATGTATGCGTATACAATACTTAAATTTTACGGAAGACTTTAAATATTCAATATATTATGGCTTTATATAGGTACACATCGTTGATAGTAATACACTAATTCAGATTCATAAAATAATAATTAAATACAATTCTTATACCTACGATTTCATGTTAAAAACTTATAAAATATGTATATAATTTTACAAGAGGTTACTACTATTTTACTATATATAGAATTATGTTTTATTACTAAATTGCTCTGCAACTTCCCATTTTTACCACAAATTTATTTAAAAATTTCTTACGAAGAATATAATGGCAAAATAAATTTATAGTAAATCATTAAGATTTTTATAAATGTATTTATATAATATGTAGATATTTATATGTTATGAAACGATCATATAATTTTTTTTAACACATAATATGATATATATTATATGTTCAATGTTCATATAAATATTTTGTTGTCTTATTGCGCTTGAATCCGATCCAGGAATGAACATTTAAGGAGCATACATAAAACCTGTAACAAAAATATTATTTTATAATATAATAATTTTCTGATTTATTATAGTTGTACGTCTACATTTAATATAATAATATATATATTATAATCAAATTAGGAGTCTTAGAACCACGTAAATATTAAATTTTACTGAAACGATAAAACGTGTTATCTAAAACACGATATTATAGTGTGGAGTAAAATAAAAAAAAAATAACATTGAAGTTATATATATATAGTTTTTTTTTTTGATAGCACACGTTCTGTTTAACATTTTATTTTACCCTAGACATCCTGTATTCTATTTTTTTCTGCGCGCAACAACTGCACGTTGCAGCAGTAGTCATAATACACGCGTGAGATGTTAATCGAGTAATTTACATGTAGGTACGATGAAATGATTAATATTTATCAGCACCACAATTGCATAGGTACGGTGCGTGCTGTTCGTTTTGTACGTTTTGTAAGCCTCTCTCGCTCCCATCCCCATTAAAAATATATATATATAAAAAAAAAAAAACAAAACAAAAAAAGCGAAACACCGTATGTATTAATCGCCGCATGGTCTGTATATAAATAATGTTCGACGAAAATCCTGTGGAATTATTTATCGAGGGACTTTTGGCGGTCAAGTCCCATTATCGCCTTATAATTTAGTGTTTACTTTACCCGGTTAATCGACAGAATAAGTTTCGACATGACGATTTTATGATGTAGTCATACCGTTTATTTTTCATTAGGCCAATATATAACTGGACAAAAATGATTCTTTATAATTCATTTTTTTGTCATTAGTAGTATGTACCTATATATATACATACTTACACATCAATTTTTTTATTAAAACACGCTATAATAAAAAGAATAACGAGTAATAATGGACACAACGACTGATACGAATTTATTGTTTATTTGCTTAAGAACAATTATATACGTATATATCAGAGTAATACCAAATAGATAATATCAACATTTAAAACTATTAATTGTCGAAAACAGTAATATTATGGTTTAAAAAATAATAAAAACTATGTATATATGTATAATATATAAGGCGACACTTTTAACTGAGACATTCTGCATTTTCTCAAAAAATGTTAATGAATTTACTAAATACTCTTGTTTTTTAAAAATATTTCAATTTTATAGAATAAAGCTTCTACGTCACTCATCTAAACTTAAAAGTGAAATTCTCAAAAAAATATTCTGATTTAGAATATGAAGTATAATATTCACGTATTCAAAAATTTTAAACCTTAATAATAGTAAAAATTATAAAGTTTTGATAAAAAATAAGTGTTTAACTTTAAAATAATAACCTTGTATTATATTATAATTTATAATAGTATTCAAACAATACAAACAAAATATAGTGTATAATTGTATAGGTTAACTTTCTTGATTTAAAATTCGACCCGATTTATATCCACAGTATAAAGATATTATAATAAATAATATTCAAGAAATGTGTAGTATGGTGTTCGATTCGTAGTTAAATTTTTAAACGCGAGGTAATGCGGTCAGTCAGTCGTGTTTACGTATGAGAAATAAACAAAGTTTAGTTTTTGTTTTTACTCTTTTGAGTTCCGAGATTTATGTCGCGGGGGAGTTAAAAAAAAAACATTAAAATGTTGCCTGATAAATACGAGACGCGGGGGACGAGAAGACCCGGCCAACAAAAAAAATATACATATATATAATACCCTTCTCCACTCCTCGGGCCCATCAGAATTCCACACGTAATGGCCAAAGTTGTGCAGAGTCGATTTACGTTTGGCGATGCGGTCTGAAGCCCTGCTGGGAATTAATGAATGTCGTTATCTGCCGGGTCCGTGTCTTCGATTTTTCTAAACCCCTCCAAGGCACTTCGCCGACCCTCATTGGCCCGCGGGGGTGGTACAGTCAAATAAAAAAAAATAAAAAAAAAAAGGGTACATGATTATATGAAACCGAAAAAGGCTTCAGGGAAGCGAAAAAACGCACGAGTGGAAAAAGAGAGCAAAAGAGAAAGGGAGACAGATAAAAACCCTTTTTGTTGGCTACGAAACAAAACCGACCGGGTTATCTTGAGGCACTTCTGGCAAAATTGAGTGGATCCTTTTTCCATAGGTTTTTTTTTGTTTTGTTTTTCCCCGTTAATTTATATCAGAAGTACAAACCGAATTTCTGGGGACCAGTCAGTGCGGTGCTGTGGTATTGACCAAATTAAATAGAATACCGTAAAAAAAAATTGAAATTAAAATGAAACGGGGATGGCAATGCGAATGTAAAGAGAGAATACCGGCTGACGTGTAATTGAATTATTATTCATAGAGCATTATGCAAATCGTGGGATGCGATGCGGATGTGGAGACGAGTTTCGGGGAAAATGTGAGCTTTATATAAATGGAAGAAACGAGGGGTTGTGGGGAAAAGTACTATGGTTATAATATAAGGGTCGTGGAAGACAGGAAAAATCGAGAGTGGATTTTCGACCGGCGACGACACAGCCCCTAATTTAATATATATATATATTATATTCACATATTGCATACGATATATAATTATGAGGAGTACTACATACCCACCCACCAACACACATACACAAATAGTGATACTTTTCATCGAATCATATTTTTGTTATTTATTTTAAGGCGTGAGAGACATCAAAACGAAATAGGTTATTGCTTATTACTTATAATACGTGTATAAATTATATAATATTATGTATCGTATAAAGTCAATTTAAATAAAGTCGACGTTTCATTTGTTAAAGGCATTATAACTATAGCTATTTTAATAACCAGACTAGATTAGTGTCACTAATGAGTAACTTTTTACTAATATGTTACCAACGATTATAATTTTACTAGTTTACTACAGCATCGCTTAATATGGCGTATTGTTTTACAATTTCTACTAATTTTTTATTTCAAATAATGATGAAAAAACAAAGTTTATGATTTCAAGTGATATAAGTACATAAGGTATAATATATTGTAGTTAGAATAAGCGAAATTAGAGAATGAGTACTTATACCAATAAATTAGTACCAGTAAAATATTAAAATGTACAAATTGTACAACCAATAAATTTAATAATTATAAAGCATATAAAGAAAAATGAAATAAAAAACGTCATTCAGTGTTTATTCATTTATCAACATAATTGTAAATTTATTGTATTTCAGCTATACTTACCTAGGTACAGACATAAACTGTGAGTTTAAAAAAAATCAGTAAAAAATCGAATATATATATTAAAGTATATTGCCAAATAACAATAACATTTTAGTTTGTTTATAAGGAAAAAAAGATGTTTAATCGAATTTTTAAAGTCACAGTCTACAAACAATATATTGTAAATATATTTTGTACGATTATCGTATAAATTAGCTGTATTACTTCACTTCGTCTGGATTAAAATTAATCTCTAAACTAATATTTTTATTGTTTTAATTTTTGTTTTTCTTCAATTGAAATATGTAATATAAACACAGTAACAATAATTAATTTTATGATTTTCCATTTTTTAATTCTGGATATATTTTTACGGAAACACAAGAATTTGGAGATTACAGATTCAAATAATGCTTAAAAACAAACATAACTCTAATATCTTTAGATTGATATTCGTCTTTATGTGTTCACATAAGAAATACGTCTACAAATTACAATAAGAAAGCAATTCATAAAAGTAATCATTATAATTGTGTTCATCATAAATATTCGATCTGTCTTAAAAATGTATTTACAATTTTTTTACAACATTTCTACAAAGTAAAAAAAAAAAAAAAAATGTCGTGAGCCAAAACTAAATTCATATGTGACTGTGTGAACCACCCTATAGAAATGTATAAGGAATAACGATTAAACAATAAAATATAAAATATACTTTCTAAGTCCCAAGGAATCTATTGATATAACTTTTATTTAAAACGGTTCAGTATTTTTTGAATTTATAGGTATCTACTTGTTATATTATTTCTTACACACGTCGCGTATAACATAACATCATATTATTATAGTAGTTGCCTAAATAATTTACCAACTTTTATGTACTTTATGTAACTTCTAACCTAATTCAAATATAACTTTAAACAAAATTATCAATATTGTCTCAAAATAATTGATTTTTATAACACTTCCTGTATTATCTGCTATAATGTCTATAATCATTGACTATATAAACTACTAGTGTTGGCCATTCAATGCTGATATTGGATAGCCATTTGTGTTATTTCCTAAATTACTGCATCATTGACGGTAACATATTAGATATTACATAATATAACCGCTCGTTTTTTGCGATTCAAGTCGAAAATTACACGAGGGAATCGTACGCCTATTATACAATGTATTATATTACATGTATTATATTACTATAGCTATATACTGTGGTACCTACGGGGCCGCCCGGATGACCGTAACGCATACGACGATGATATCGGTATGCAGAGAGGGGGTAGAGGTACTGCACGGTGGTCGAGTTTTCGGAGTTAAAGAATATATTATATACGTAACGATGTGTGTGCGGTGGCGTAAGACCAGAGGGCATATAATAATAACACAACGGCATAGGTACGTACGTATATATTATTATAATACGCGTATATTATACTTGGTATACCCAACCAAAATTACCATTTTCGAGCTTCGACTTTCCCATCGCTTATACACATATACCATACGCATGCGTATACAGGGTGATTAAGCGTGTGATTTGGCCACTGCGTGTTTCCCTTCGATCTCGAATTTGTTCAAAAATTTTGGAATTTTCAAATATAATATGTTGGACATTAAGACCTTATTTTCTGCAGTTCTTTAGATTTTTTTATTTCAGTTATATTACCTATACAAAGAGTGTCCTGTTATAGCTTAGACAATACACTTTTGTTTCAACATTGAATTGCTAATTTTTACTGCAGATGGAATAATTTTGACGTATATAAATAAAAACATATTGAATAAGTATATAGTTTCAGAGTTAAGCAAGTTCAATAAGAATAAAATGTCTATATCAGGCGTGGATCCAGACTAAATTTACGGGAGGAGGGGGGCAATACTATGTACGTATAGTATTTTATCGGCTGCCAAAAACAGACATCCTAAAATTTACATGTGTGGCAGAGTCTACGGGGGGCATGGCCCCTTGCCCCTCCCCCACCTTGGATCAGCGCTGGTCTATATGACAACAGGTTTGAATGATACGACGATTAGACAATTATAGCACTATAGTTAATATTGATCTTTTAATATTTTGACATTTGTAATCATTTTCATTGTATACTAATAATAACTAAATCAAATACAATAATAACAATATGTTTATTAAAATTAATTATTTTAACAGCAGTAGAAAATATTACTTACAATATATAGATTTAATTTAAGAATATAAATAATATAATAAATATTCCTGTAAATTATTTAATAATTAGTTATTCAATTAATTTTTAATCACTGAAAATAACGTCTGTATAGACAAGAGTAAAGTTTATTAACCAATATACAAAATGTAAACAGCAAAGTTTATGTTAATTTTCTAATTTTCAAAACTCAAGTAAAAATCGTATCAAGACGGTATACCTACTATATTACAACTGTTAAGTATTTTGTTAAGTATCGTTATTATATCAAGGAATATTAAATAATATACTTAGTATACAAAATTATCTATATTTTTAGAAATATTTTCCATATTAGTTTAGATTCCTTCGTCGTCGGAGGACGCGTATGCCTACATGATAATAATATAAACTACGATAATATAAGAATAAATTCTTAACAATTGAAAAATAAATATATACATCTTATCATCGTCGAGTATAAGTTGTAAATTGCAAATGCCGTAATTCTAATGTAAAAGCATAAGGGGGTATCGGTAAATCACCCTGTATAAAAGTATATAGTTTGTGAGTGTGTACGTAACGCCCTATGGCGGCATGTTGGAGCCGCCGCCGCATAACGCGCGAGCACACACGCACGCTCGGATAAAAACCCATTACAACACGACGGACGAAAACATTTTCGTTTTTCGCACACATACACACACACGCGCTCACTATACGCGTATATATGATTAATTAAGGGGCTCCGAAGGGGTCTGCGCGCGCGCTTTGGCGGGGGAGGCGATGGTCGCGAAAGAATTAATCTTTGTTAGCCCAAGTCGGCAGGGGAACCCGTGTGTTTAATCTCTTGGATGAATTTAAGAACCGCACGCAGTTGAAGACCGCAAAAAAAGTTGTATTTTATTTTTGTTTTTATTTATTTTCACTACGAAAAAATATATATCGTTTATCTTTTTTTTTTTTGTTAGTCCTCTTCTGCTCCTCCTATATACCACCCGGACCGGCTTAATTACTTTTTTTTTTGTTTTTAAAGTTGCTGGCAACGAAATATTGTATATTTTCCCACTCACTCTCTCACTCTTTCGCTGTTTCGGTTAGGTCTCTGCCGGCCTCTGTAGACACACTCTCGAAAGTGTTGCTGCACAAGTGGAATATATTATCAATTTTTCGAATTACTAAACACTATCACGCATTGTTGTGTATTGACAATAGGTATAATATTTTCTATTTCTGCGTTCATGATTGTAATATTGTATAACATTTATTTATGACGACTTAATATTACACTATAATAACCACACGTTAATATAATATTATTATGAAAACCGTTCCTTTTTGTGACATCGTTGCAGCTATCGGTTAATATAATTGTATAAAATAATAATATTATAAAACGCTTGCGTAATGAATTACCTATAGCTATGTATATTATATACATACCTACTGTGAAACATAGAACGATACAACGCTATACGCTGTCATTAGCACTTACCTAAATCAAATATGCGTTTGCGAATGAGTGGCGCAGCTAATTTATATTTTACTATGATTATCATTATTCGTCATTATTCTATAAATACCTACTTCGTGTTCGATTTTACAATTATAAAAAATTACAAAATTAATTCATATACCTAGATAATTGATTTTGGTTACAGATTTGAGATAGATAAAACAGCTTCTAATAAGGTATGCAATGTTAAAATGTATATAATAATAAACTTTATAAATGATTTATTTTCGACAGCTAATAAAAAATATCTACCTAAAATTAAAATCAAAGTACAACCAACTGCATGTTAGTTATTATAGAATAACAGAATATTAAATTTTCCATTAATTATTATTTTTAATACAATACTAAATACTATAAGTACATAAAAACATTGTTAGGTATAATATATACTAAATATAAGTTTTATTTATTTATTTATTCTATCTTATTGGCTACACATTTTAATTGAAAAATATAATATTTATGCATATAATATTGTTTATAGCATCGATAATGATTATTACCTACGTATTTTATTTTGAATAAAAGAAGATGGTTAATTCTGTTTTTGTTTATTTCGATCTCCAGAGATTGCGCGTCAGTAGTTAATGTTTATAGAGCACTATTGTTTTCCATGAATAATTCAACAATATAATATAGGAAAGTAACTAATGATGAAATATCAGCTCGTACAAATAACAACATAATTTATAATATTATGTAGATACCAAAGTATTTTAAATCAAAGGTATGTCTTAATATAAAAATATAGTAAGTATGCCTGTATGTTATTTGAATAATTCGTTTTGATTTTGCTATATAATTAATGGATTTTTTTTTTTCGTACAGTTTAACTTTTAATTTATGTTTTAAACTATTTTGATATACAAGGTGTCCCACGGAGGATTAAATTTTAAAATAATATGATTATGACGTGAAGAATATGTACCTATATATTAAGTATATTAATTCAACAGTCCATTAATTAAGCGTCCTTAATGATATTAATGATAAAATACAAAAAATGTTGTATCAAAATAAATAAATATTCAACTTTTATAAAACGAAATCAGTTTAATTTAAAGTATAATTATTTTATGTGTACTGTAACTAATCATCTAAGTCCTAAGACGTGTGGGTACTTGAATATAATTAAACGATCGTCTTGTCTATTCATTTATAATTTCCTAGGATTAACACGTTTTTTTTATTTATACGAAAAAAGCACACACGTTTGGGGATGATTAATAAAACATTGTAACCCGACTTGATTAAAATAAAAACTAAAACTTCATTGTTCATATGATGGACGAAAAATATTATTTTATTGTAATCTATCTTCAACTTTCTACCATATTGAAAAATATCGCCTACAGTTATAATTTACTATTTAGTGTACTTCAAATATAATAGGAGAGGTGAAATAAGGTGGCTCGATTTTGGGGTTCAGAGAGATTAGGAGCCGATTATATCTCTTTAAAATATTTTGATGTTGTAGGTATACATTTAAAAAATGTATCATTTGAATTAATTTTATTTAATTAATAAAAAACAATTGATTGTATATGAATTTAATAAAATTAAAAATGAATATAATAAAGAGTAGAGACTAATAGTTTTTAAATTAACTCTATACGATTTTGAGAATTTTTTGTAATGGTAGGTACGTATTTCAATTGGAAAATAAAGAACACCAAAACTATGATTTTTTCGATTATACTGTGTAGGTACAGCTTTTTTTGTAATATTATAAGATTTAAAATATATATATTTTTTTAATTAATTTTATATTTCAGTATATTATAATTGTTTGTTGATGATGAAGTTAAAATACTTCTATAATATTATATTTATTAGTTATTTATACTAGCTTGTTTTGTTAGTTTAATTAATTATTATATTTTTTAAATAATATGTATAAAAAAAAAAACGTCGTTTAAAAAAAAAAAAGTTTCACTAACCTATGAAGATTAAGTTAATGTGGATATATTAGAATTAAATTTAAAAATATGGATCACTGTAAGAAACCACTAATAAGTAATTAGTAATGACAATAATTTATTTTAATTTTAGGTACAAGAAAGGATACAAACCTATAATCTATGACGTAATCCTCTAGTGTTGCCATGCTCACATAGTCAATGATGATTTACCCATTAACTTTGTATCTTAGCATTGATACATATTTTCTTGAAACATTATGACACATAGGTAGGTATCTCATTATGACATTTTGAAATACACGAGTTTTTTTATCCAGTCTTAAAACGTTACGTAACTGTATAATATGTATTAAAATATCTACAATTGTGTTATACTTGATTTCAAAAAGTGATTTTTAAGAAAACAGAAAATGTATCAACAGCATTATTTTATACACACTTTTACGATAAGTAACAATAATCAATTTATTCTGATGCGTCTGCATTATCTATTAAGCCTACAGTTTTGATTTAACTGTAATTTGTATGTGATTTGTGTGTAATGCACACCACGCTAGATTTGGTTCGATTAACTCTGCCGGTAGAGTTAATAACAAAAATTCAATTCTAGTTCGTTAAAATTTTTAACAACAAACCGTAAAATAATATTATAATAATAACTGTATAACAGAAAATATAATTAATAATATTATCGTTTTGATCGAATTTAAGGCATAATAATATTAATGTTATAATATAATAATTGTCATTCAATTACTTTTTTTTTTATTTTCAGCGTCATCCGACAATATAATATGGTTTTTAGTTTGTGTATTTGAACTTAAGTGGTGGGAATCTACTTTAGAATATTATTTTATTCCTGTGTTTATCATCAGTTTTCATACCAAATTAACAATAGCATGAGTCAACAGATCGCGCTATCTCTGCTATTCAACCAGTACTCTGTCAAACAATAACATTACGAGATGGATTCGTTCCAATTTTCTCCGTATAAACCAATTTTTTAAACAATGTTAATAAAATAATAAGTCTGAAAAAATAATTAATTATAATCTAATAATATTCATTTATACAACCGTGGTAAATTAATGTACAATACAAATCTTTACTAAGAATCTCATTTTACGTGATGAAAAATTATTATGTAAGATGTGTTGCCTATACAGTCCTCCTTTTTATTAACAGTACAATATTTGATTATTCTTATTTTCTTATAAATATATTATATTTGGAATTATCTAAATGGCAATAAACGTAAAATTACTTTAAAAATTAAAATTATTGTTTTAGGGATTAAGTATTTGAATTTTAAAGGTGTCGGAGCCGACTAGCTTTTACATTTTAACGTAATATAAACTTGACTCACAGGAAAATCATTAATGCATTAATGTGTTGAAACTATTGTTATTGAACTATTATTAAATTATATAAACTAACTATGATCGTGTACCAATTGTGTATTATATCATGATAGTAAAAAAAAAAAAAAAAAGATTAGAAATGCATTTGTGTGCAGATGAAAGGATTCGTATCTAAACATCTTAAATATTGTCTTGTTTACGTATTATTATTATGTTTTCAATATCGATTATCAAATAATGATTTGAAATAAGATGACATGTATAAAAAAATGTATTAGTTAAGGACGATAGGGTGTCTTCGGGTCTTACATAATTTTTAGAATTCACGTAGAGTTTTTATATGGAATAATTTTCAAATTAAAATATTACTTTTATTTCTTAAATAAATATGTCCATTGTCCAATTAATATTAGGATATTTTTTCAATGCCAGACGTAACAACACGCTTTAAGATTTTAGACTAAATATTTACATACATCGTCGTCAATCGTTATATGGTTCATTATACGTCCATTAAAATATTTTTACATGAATACAATACCTAACTATGTATACGCATCACAGACAAGTAAAATATAACATAGTAAAACTCAACATTGCTTATCGATAATTATTGACAGTCAGCTGTTGCATGTTGTACGCTTGTACATTTCTCTAACCAAATCAACTACCTAATGAACCTTATCCATCGTGCGCATAGTTCACAACACTATACAGAAATATTGTCTGTTAACAATACTATGTCAAATCATTTACATTTATAACAATTAACAACGATCCATAAACTTTTAATACAAGATATTTACATAATATTTTATAAATATTTTATTGTAATATGGTGTTTGATTTGATATGAAAAGGTACTTATATTAATTTAATTTACTTGAATATATAACAAATTATACATGATAATTTACTAAGCATGTTTACCTCAATTTTAATTGACAGAAAGGAACAAATTTTCAAATATTTTGATTTTATTCTTTGAAGTGTCCAAAACTTCTTTTTTTCAAATAAAAACTAATTTTACTAAGCAGATGATTTTTGTTGATGTAAGTATCTAAATCGAAATTCAAATAAGCGTTGCTTAGTTATAAATTAAAATGTATACACTGAGGATAATTATTTTCCTTAAAAAATGGCTTTACATTTTACAATAATATAAAATAAATATAATATTGAATTTAGTATTTACTTGGGCAATTTTTTGACGTTGTAAAATGCTGATAGATTAATATTGATTGATTACTATAAATTTTAAATAATAATTGTTTCTATATCTTCCAAACATATCATCATAGTCCATGGACCAATTGCCCTTGTAAATATAAGAATAAAAAGACAATTTAACATACAATGTTAAATAAATAAAAAACTATTCGTTCAAATTCCGATTTAGATGTATCAACATATTCATAAAATTATATGATTAACAATTATTATGAATAAAAGATAATTCTCATTCAACAAAAATGTATACTATAGCCACAGGACACTGTTGATTAAAAATCAGTATTTGAAAATATTGTTCTTAAAAACCAACCTATAATTGTTCTGTATGCATACAAGGTATAAATGTATAATTAGTATAAGTATGGACAATATGTATAATATATTTATACATTATGAAAATACAATACATTTAGATACAACGAGTAAATTTGTGTAGCACACATGTGAATATATGATATTCATGTACCTATTAAATAAATAAATGAATATTTATATAATATGTATACGTGTTGTATTTTAGCAGAACATTTGAACAATGTGTTTTCTATATGTGATATTATTTAATAAAAACCAAACAACTTTATTACAAAAGTCATGATATATAAATACAAGATTTAATACTGTTCAAAAAATAAAATTTCCATGATGATTATTACAGATAAAAATCCCCTACTAGTAAA
Source organism: Rhopalosiphum padi (assembly GCF_020882245.1). Lineage (NCBI taxonomy): Eukaryota > Metazoa > Arthropoda > Insecta > Hemiptera > Aphididae > Rhopalosiphum > Rhopalosiphum padi. The sequence goes on along the minus strand of NC_083597.1, from coordinate 63,318,903 downwards.
CATTATTTTTACAGTATTTGGAAAAATAAATATGGTTATATAATATGTATTTATAAATATTATGATAATTGAATATTAATTGTTGTATTTGTTCCATATTTGGATAAAAAATTTGAACTTATTTTGTTGAATAAATCAAAACTTGAATATATAAGGTACCCTATAACGGTTTGAATAATGAAGGACATATAATTAGTTTAAAACACTTTTTTTGTCATAAATATTTCCTTTTTTTTTATTGAAACAAAGATTTATATTTACAATTTGGTTTCACACATTATACAATAAAGTAAATTAGATAATATTTAAGTGATGGGAAGGGACAGTCACCCATTGGTGGCATCTCGTGGAATATGTTTTTAGGCAGATAGTAGGTCCCTACACCAGTTCCTATTAAGGCACCTTGGGTGGATTACCTGTAATTTGTTTGGATGAAAGATATTAGATAAATGATAACTGGATTTGTGTAAGTATTGTAAGTTCTATGTGTTTCTTTGGATGTGAGTATAGTAAGTATACATTTAAAATTGGAATGCAACTGCTTTTATATTATATCTTATAAAGTTTTAAGTAAGTCATTAGTAATGTACTAGGGAGCTCCTAATATTACGTGTAGACATATAGATTGACATGCCTGTATTGTTTTAGTGTTATATGGTTTAGTTGAACCCCAAAGTTAAATAGCATAATCAATAGTACCACATGGGTGTTAGAAGAGCAATGTAAATTGAAATATTTACTCCGGAAGTCAGAAAATTTTAAGTGTTGAGCGTTTTTATATATTTTATTTTTAATGCAACAATGAAATATTGAATTAAATAGAAAATTGTTGTTTTTGTTTTATTATCCTTATGGGTAATAAATACGTGTTATGATATTATTATTAAAAGTACATATATGGTAGTAACGTTTATTGGAGATATAAAAATGTGATGAGAAAATAAATTATATAATATTATGTAAATATTAAAACATGAAACCAGTTGAAATTATAAGATTTGGTAAGTAAAAAATATCGACCATCAATCTTTAGCATTAAAATTATTTTATAAACAAAATGTATAGCTGCATCAATATCGCATAGATGCATAATATTATATAGAAAATGATTAGAAAGTACAAGATTTTAAATATATTCCTAAAATTTTAAGAACAAATATAAGTACCGATAATTATAGATAAGTGTAAGTATGAAATATGTAACTTGTATGTATATCAACATTAAATAATTCTATAATATTTCAGTCGTTGTTATAATAAAATAATCACTCTCTTTAAATTAAACAGTATTTATATATGATATATAATGTATGTACCTATATTACTTTCGTATTTTTAAGTTACGCGTAGGGATTGAAAGTAAATGACGGAGGAAGGTGAGTTTTTCAAAAGTAGTGTACCGATATTACATCTATTATATTATGTATTATTGTTATAATTTTTAAAATGAAATCGTATAATATGAATAAAACAATATTCGCCAAAAAAGTTAATTAGTATTTTACGTGCATATTCTGTTGGTGGCGTAGCAATATATTATTACGTACATATAGAGCCAAACTATGCGCACGTTTTGTTGGCGCAATAATCGGAAAATACAACAACGCTTTGGGCTATTATTAAATTACATTTCGGGATTATTAATTTAATTTAGCAAAAGTTCTCCGTTCGGCGTTCGTGCCGATCCCTCGTCCGACGCATCGTAGTCGTCACGTGGAGCGAACCGGGCGCGATACACAAATTGTCTACATTATATAATATACTGCACCCCTCAGCAAACGCCTATCCATAATCCATCTTGTCTAGTCCTAAACGTGAAACGTCTATACTGTACAAGCGACGTTAAATTACGAGTAGGATGATAACATTTAGCCATAAATAGCTACCTATAGGCCACAGTGTACCTAAATTACATATGCAATCTTATTTTATAATAATGTACTGGTGCAGTGTTGGTAAAAAAGTATACCACTACTTTTTAATATTCTTATGATAATCTTCTAATAATCTCATTATAGTCATAATGAGTTTTTTTTTTTTTTTTTTTTTGGTTTAAGAAAAAATTATATACAAAAATAAAATATATTGATGGTGAAAACTATACGTAGAATATTTTTCCATATTAGACATTAGCGTCGGAATATAAATTTGTCCATTATGACTTATTTGCAATAATTACTTGTATACCGTTCTAATGATAAACTGCGGTTAGACAAATGATTAGGCTATCAGGCATGTTACAAAGATTTTTTAGAATATATTTAAATTTTAAATTAAACATTTAAACTGCACTCAGTTTTTTTTATATAATATATGACTTTAATTGTTTGAAATGTTTCATTCGTCATTTGCATCTACACAATCCAAATAACTAACTTTTTTTTTTTAATCATAATAAATAACACAGTAACAAGATAACTGTATAATAATCAATAGCAATTTTAAATCATGATTCACGAAATTACTATAAAATAGGTATTTAAAATAATTGATACTCAATTAACAAAAGTACATATTTATTTATGTAAATTACAAAACACTTTACCTATAAGTATGAACCAAGTTTCATAGGAATATTACGCTGTACTGTTATGTCTCATTAGTAATTATTAATAACAATAATAACCAGCATTGTACAGACGGTACTAAAACTATAGTCTTATCACGTTTCGACCTGAAGAGCGAAAGAATAAGTCGGTAAAAGGAATTTTCGAAAATGTGTATTTTGCGTTTTATAATCTATTTTAGATATATATGGGGTATAATATTATATTACCATATAATACTAATACATAATAATACATATAATATATATATATACATAGAATGAGTGGTTAATATTATGCGTAGAATCGATAGAAATCAAATTAACAATAAATGATTGAATCGTTTTCAGGCTTTGGTCTCGTAGTTATGAGATTATGATCATGCGCGCGTGCATTGTAAATAAGATATTTACGGATGTCGAACATATAACATATAAATAGGTATTACTGAAAAACGTGTATATACAGAATATATTTAGAAGATTTGGTAAATTAAATAATAATTTTTTATTTTATTTTTTTATACATTTATTTTTACAAATAACATTCTATTATACAAAGAATATTGTTATAAGAAATCGTGATAATTGCATATTGGGTAATGGGACGCGGTTGGTAATAGTAGGTTGGTATCCATACTATCTAGTGATACAGTTTCAACATGGTTTATTAAAATAACGATTTGGAAGAACATTATTGTTAAACCCTTCAGATAACACGTGAGCTTGCGTATGTATGTGACACATACAATAAACGCATACATATATATATAAAGTCTGTTCACTGTTGACGTGGCGTAAGTATAATATTATAATATAGATACGCATTAATTATTTTATACTAGTGTGAAGTTTTGATAAAGAAAAAAATGCAATCAGTGTATATTGAATACTATTTTCTGTAATATTTTATTTTGAAAATGATTTTTTTGAAATATTTTAGATTATCATAATTTCTAAATACCATCATTTTTGTTATCGTGAATACAAAGCTCGTGTCGAGATGACGGACACCTTTATGATCAATATAAATATATTTTAAGAAGTTAGGTACGAGACGAGTTATATTTTTATATTGTATTGTAACTATATAAACTATTTCCGCTTCGACCTTGACTTAACTAAGGAATAGTCGACACTTGCGTAAGATAAATATATACGAGTATTTTTTTTTTTTTTTTTACTGATCTTAATAAACTTGGCGTCCATGGCCATTAGTTATAATAACTACAATTTGTACATCATATATATATTTTAAATTTGATATGTTAGAATTATTATAATTATAATATTAATGTGACAATATTAATTATAGGTATGGTATTTAAATAATTTGAAATGTTTACAGATATACAATTATAGTGAGATTATAATATATTATTTTAATATTCAAACAGTCAAACTAGGAGATGATATTATTAAATAAAATTGTATAATTTTGTCACTTTTAAAAATCCGATCATTTTTAGGTAGTCCTTTATGCGTTATTTTTAATTTTACTGTAGGTGAGATAGGTAATATTACTGTTCAAAAACCCATTATTTATAAACGCGCAAAATATCGTTATCCGTGAACAGTTTTAACTTTTAATCATTGCTAATCGCGATATCGAGTGACGCATACTACTGAGACTATGCTGCTGTAGCTGTTTTATGTAATATACCTATATATATACAGCGTATAGAACTTTATTAATTATAAGTATAAAATATTATATATTATGATACTTACTAAATACATTATATACCACATTAAAGTTATTTCGATACCCAGCCAAAAAATAAATACACATACATATTTATATATATATAATACGTATGTATTCTGTATAAATTGTTCAGGTTGTTTTTAATTAAAAAAAAGGATTCTCAGTAATTTTCAAACTCTCTACGGCTGAAACTTTCCGGCATTTTTATTTGATTAAATATTTAAAAATCGGATTTCGTACTGATTTTACGGACCACTTATTGGACACGGGGAAATGATTGTTTTGTTCTTTTATATACGTCGACGTCACAATACCTAACGCTAACATTTAGTTAATTACAACGTTTTGAATTGTTTGCTTCGTATACACATGTGCATTATGTGGTAAATAAAATGCACATGTATGTATATATAACGTAAAAGGAAAAAGTTTATTTTTCTGTTTCATTTATTCTATTTATTCACTTTTAATAAAACAAATTAGTGTTATATTATAGTAAACACTAATTTAATATTTTCAGTATCTCAATCAGCATACATGGACGAAATTGAAGTTTAAATTTAACATTTTTATTGTTCTAATCAATCATTATAATTATCTGTACATGTATAAAAGTTTAAAATTCATTATTTCTTAATATTTATTTCGAAATATTTTAATAATTCAAATTAAACTACATTTTTATAATAATTTACAGTTATAGAAATATCGAGTTGTAGACAAATAAAATAAAATTGTTATTTTATTATTGATAATTGTATTTTATATTAATAACAATTGTTGAATAAATGAATTAACTAAAAAAATGTGTAAGTGCAAAATAAAATTTCTAGCTGTGGTATATGTTGCAACTTTTCAAAGATTGTGTTTATTGTTAATTTTAAGAACTGTATAACACATTGTTTTAAAATGTTTCATATTTGATATATATATACATAATATATTATATATATATATATATATATATAATAGAGAATTAATATATTCATAATAATGTATATCCAAAGTAAATTTATTCATAGTTTCATTAAAATTAAAATTATTAATAGAGCCACAGAATATTTGACGAAATTAGTATTTATATTTTATAAAAAAAAATCGTCTTTGTTTAACGTTGTTTTCATTAATTAACAACATTGGATATACCTATAAAGGTAGGTATACACAATATTTGCATATTTCTGTACCAGTTTATATTAGAATATTTTAGGTACTATCATAACTCTCGTGAAAACCTACTATATAGATAGTCTTGAGATTTTGAGTTAGGTTATAATTATATAGAAATTATATTATTTTTTAACCCTTCATAAAAAACATTAAAAACGTATACTAAATTTATAGAAAAATACAATCATATAAATTATAAACGCCATTTATTCCATATGTTTATTTAAACAATAAAAGATTTATAGACAAATGATCCAAGTATAATATTATATAAATTATAGAGAAACAACAAGAATACTTAATATGATACATAGTTTGTTCCATACTTCTAAATAAATGTAAATATGGAAATGTAGTGAAACTTTCATATATTATGGACTTTTATCTAATGAAAATTTCTTTTTAACGAAATATTTACAAAAGTCATGATCTTTATTATTAATTATATGTATATTTATCTCTAAATAAAGAATCTGATATTTCTGTATAACGAATAAATTATTCAATAACAAACCTATTTTTGTAAATATTATCATTATTAAATATTAAATATTGTTCTAAAATTACCTAAATATTTACAATTTTATTTTATCCGATAAAGATAAGGTACCGAAAGTAGACAAGCTGGTTAATTTTACATCATTACTACAGTTCCAATATTGACGTAAACGAATACGTTTCTCCAAAGCTGGATTTAAAAATGAAATTATGAAACTACAATAATGGGAGTTAGTTTACTGTGATAATATTATTCTACAATATTATTCGAAAATCGATGAAGATATTGCCGTTTATGAATCACCTACCGACGATACAATAAATTGTGAAAGTGGATAAAAAAAAAGAATATTCTGGTGAATATGCAAAAAAAAACTATTCAAACTTACAAAAGATGAGATATTTAACGTTTTTTCTGTTATGAAAAATCGTTTTTGACAGTTAGAAAATATCCACGATGAAAAATTGTTTAAACTCAATGAAATCAAAACTACTTATAAAAAAAGTGCAATTTATAAAAATAATAAGCAAACGAAATTCCCTGATTATTTCTTTTAAACAAAAACAATATGATATAAATATATTATAATATGCCATTTAATTTTAATAATAAAAACCAAGTTATTTTATTTAACAGATTTCTCTATAAAAGGAATTTGTTTGTCATTCAATAGACTTCGTTATATTTGATATGGAAGTTTCATTGTGTATAAAATATAAATAGATGATAAATTATTTTAGTCATATTTCTCAGTTCATAATACATTTATGTTTATATACGTTGTTATAATACTAAACTGCTTCTCAATCTCAAACATTTATAGGTATGTGCCTATGCCCTATATGATTCTGCCTGCGTCAATCGATAGTATTACCACTACTGTCCATAGGTAGAATAACAACAATATTATGAGGTTTATCGATATTTGATGAATAGTAATATGTTCGTTGTAAACGTTTTGACAAATATCTTGAATTTACCTATATCACAAACATTCTCGCTAGTCACTTTACATAACATAAATGCATTTGAAATACTGTCTACTGTTTGACATTTCTAATTAGCAAGCTAAATGCGCACAAAGTTGTTTCTTGTCTATGTATGACGTAGATATTGATTAGAATACAGCAATTTAATGTGGTTTTAGTCCAACATTCAAATATTACTGAGTACTGTGAGTTAATGGAATACGAGTATAACTACACAAGAATTTGCATTTAGTAGATATTTATAATGAAGTAAATGGTTTCTATGATAAGTATAATATAATAATAATAATATATCTACAAACTACAATGTAGATTCTACGTATATTATATAGCCTGGCATCTGTCTATTTTTCTCCATCGGTACACACTTTTCTAATCTTTATTTTTGAAATATATTTTAATAAAATAATTTCTAAACAATAATGGCACTACTAATATATTATGTAGCTAGATACTTATTAGTGTTTTTTAACTTACCTACAATTAAATTAAAAACTAAAATGATGGTCTCGTTTTTGAAAATCTGAAAATCAGTGTCAAAGCTAATATTGTAAATTTATAGGATAATAATCAATATATAAATTTCACTTAGTATTTAAAATTTAAATATTTCTGTCGATTCAAAAGTGATTGTATGATAGGTACAAGTGGTCATAATATTTACAATGAAAAATCATGGAGTATCACGGATTTGTGAGAGATCCATGCAGTGTACTGTTAACACTAAATACCTATATTATAATATCATTAATATCAAAATATTGAGAAAATAAATTTCTACGAGAAATGGAATAAAATGTGTGTATATTAAATATTAATATAAACAAATAAAATCAAATTAAGGTAACTATAATAGAATAATATATTACATTTTTTCTACAGGCTAAATGCTTAATTTTAATAAATTCATTTGAAACTCTCAATATTTCTTTTAATCGCTACTCATATACAAAATCCATAAATACTATTAACTATAACTTGCTTTTATATTAGATGGCTTTATTAATTATTATAATATGATATACTATAATTAATATTCTTTGTTTTCACCTTTTGTAATAATTTTAACACTAGCGAATAGTAGCTATAAATAAAAAATAAAAAAAGAATATTGAACTTTAGACAAATATGTATAGGTAAAAACTATGCAAAGCTTAAAGTTTAAAAAAACAATAATATGTAATAATTTAATTTAAGTTTTCTAATAAGATTCTTTTTTGTAGCATTATAAAATTTAGGTCTGATTTGAATATTAAAATTTCGTTTTGTTTTACCACCAAACATATATATTATTATTGTTATTACGTTTGAGAATTATTTTATTTGAAATTCTTTATTGCGCAAGCTGGGTTTTATGCAACAATAAAAAATATATTTTATATACGCGGTGTGGTAGGATTTCAACTCGAACGTGTGCTTATATTTTATATAAATATCACATATAAAGCTGCAGACGACTTTAAAACAATCATAGTCCGCGCATTAATGTTATCGAGGATAATATACATATATACGAGGATGCGAAAGTGTGTGTGTGTGTGTGTGTGTGTGAATACAAAAGGTTTTTCCCGAATTGTGTGAACTCGTATAACAGAATATATATATAATAGGACTACGATCCGGGTATAAACAACGAGTGCAGAATAACCGGCGCTAAGTATACGATGGTTCTAGAAAAAATACACGCACGAGCGCACACGGCATACACTATATAATATGGTCATGTCAGTAACTTGTATATGTGTGTATGTGTGCTTGCGTTTTTATTTTTATATTTTAAGTATTCATTGAAAACAGCTTTGGTTTGCTCTGAGAGCGTATTCACACGTATATAAAATAAAATATGCACATGTATACGCTATTTATACTACACAACCGTGTTACCATAAATAATACGATTCAACCCCTAGAAACTCATTGTGACTCGACGATATACACAAACAATATATATGTTATATTATTATTATTATTATATTATATTATATTATGTACTTCCGACTATACTCCGCGTAGAAGGTTTTATTGCGGTCGGATTTTTTTTTTGGTTTTTTCTTCCTTTTTTAAAAAAAATTTTGTCCACCGCCCATCGGCAACCGCTACCGCCTATAACAGTTGCCGCCGCAGTGTTCGTGGTCACAACAAAGATTTATAATATCGTTAAATCCCTCGAAATCGCGACCGTCCATACACACGCGTGTACATATAGTCGTATTATTCTATATATATATTATATACACATTGTATATGCATTATATACGTGTAGGTATGCGTGCGAGAGAGTATGCTGGCCCCGCGCAAAGGCAGAGGGTAAAAAGTTGAGAGAAACATTTTCCCTTTACATACAATTTTTTTTCTCCACGTCCGCGCGCGTGCGAGTGTGTGGTGTGTGCGCGCAAGTTACAGAGAGGTTTTTATTTTTTATTTTTATTTTTTTTTTTTTTTGCAGACGGGTCGAATACTGGCAGCGTCACTAATCCAACAGAAAGTTTTCCCCTATTAAAAAACTCGGACCGGAGAAGGTATATATTGTGCACGCCGCAGTCTGCCACCCCGCGTAGGAGGGATAGTGAGTATGAAAAAAATTACAGAGAAAAATCCTAGGGGCGCGGCGGTGGCAACCGAGGAGGGGAGGTAAAATGAAAAAAAAGGGATCGGTCGGCGGCGATAGTAACAGGCAGGCGGGAACCGCTTGGGCGTGGCCGGTCTGGGGTATACACATACACACAGATACACACACATACACACACACACTGCACAGGCGAGCTCGAAAATGCGCGTACACATTCGCACGCGCGCACGGAAGCATATATTATATATAATATATACTATACGTACGTGGAAAAAAAGACCCCGGGAAAAGTGTCGGGAAAAGGTTGAAAAACGAGTTGCCATGTTTCCCTCTCTCGGGGATTCTGAGAGAGGCGTCCCTCTTGTGAGGGTCTAATTACAAAGCCCCCGGACGCTGGTCACGAAATACTAATTACTCGGGACGAGCGCGGTGCGGAAAATATTATATATATTATATATATGTGCATATTATAATAATATGTATATACATATATACACCGGACTACTGTATATACGAAACAAACTTGGGCTGCGTTGTGTAGAATTTAAAAATAAAAAAATAATATCTAAAAACGACAACGGCAATAAAGCGAGCGGGGGTAGCGGGAGGTTTTCTTTTTATTACGCGTATCATTTTTCATAACGCGTTTGAAAAATGATAAGTAATTTTTTCAGTCCTGTCGCAAACGTCTATATATATATATACATTTCAAAAACCACGGACACGATTTGAGTTGTTTCTCGTAACGTTGTTATACACCTACCATATTATATAGAAATTATACGAAAAAAAGATTATTAGACTAATATGTGTCGTACACTCGTACCTAAGCCAAGCCGCCAATAGATACCGTACCGACGCACCGCAAAGCATTGTTCGTCATGATTATTTTCCGTGAGAATATCGCATCGAACGGGTAATCGGAGGGAAACCTCAAGTAAAATAATTATGTATACGGAAAATAGTTATATCGTTTAACTTTGTCTACATTCTACTTACCTAAGTATTCGGGAAACGTATGTTTTAATTTCAGCTTTGTTGATTACTGTTGCAGACTTGCAAGTGTTGGAACAGTGTGTTTTTAAAGCTGATGTATCGCGTTTGCTGTAGTGTCATAACTTGTTATAATCGCGCGTCCACCTTGAACAATTTCCGAGAAAATAAGTTATAAGAATTTACTTGTACTAGTAATTAGTATAGATAACATTAAACATAAATACTTATTGATAAATTTCGTGGCGGATAAACCGTACCGTTGAATCATATTAATTCTAATTTTATTCTTGTCGGGGAAGCTACTTTTAGAACAAAGGTGCGCGTGGAGAACTCCAAAGAAGTTCTAAGTTTACCGTCATCTGACCACGATATACTTGGTCCAAACACTCGAAACGACCGTGGTCCATAATAGATATAATGTTATGTGTAACCTAAATGTCGCGATTGACAATAAGTTATAGCCGATATTTTCTTTTGATTAGTCTCGCCGGCCATTTTCTCCGTGTTCTATTCGCAATTGAAACGTTTTACTCGCCTGTCGCGCTGTCTGATTAATAAATAATAAATAATATATTGAAGTTATTCAATCAATTATTATGAAGCATAATCTAATATTGAAAAACCAAAGAAACATATTTTACTAGGTACGTAGGTACATATATTACGTTTTAAAATATTATTTTTATAATATGTACGATAAATCTAGTATAGTTAATTACCTATGCCTATCATTAAGCATGGTTTATAGTTTTGAATATTGAAATTAAAAGTATATATTTATAGTATCGAAATTATGTCATATTTAATTAATTTTAATACCTAATTGATAATATTATGTATATTGTATACATATTTACCTATATAATTAAAAATACATACTTATTAATATTATTAAATATATATATTTAAAAAGAGAGAGTCTGTTTATAGAAATACATTTTATAGAAGACATTTAATGGGTGACATGATACCTACTCGTATTACTTACTATATGACGTATGTGCTAGATACTGATATACCTATATTCAATCAATTATCATTTAGATATTTTAAGTTAAACGTCATAACTTATGACTCGTAGGAAGACGTTAAGTACTAACCTATACATTACTACAGTGTTTTATTGATTTATTTAAAACATTATATTCTGAACAACATGGAAATAGGTCACAGTAAGCGCAATAAATTTAATTTTTCTATATTATGCTAAACGCATTAGAGGTAACTTAAAATTCAATATTAATGAACACATTTATTTTATTCGCGTGTTAATTTTGTTTTAAATTATAGGCTAGCATAATATTAAACAATGTTAAACAACAACAATTTTATTAATTATTATGGGCGGTATATTTAGATTAAATTAATAAACATGAAAACTCGTTTTGAAATTTTTTGTAATTGACTTATTTTGTATAATGTATAATATAGGTAATATATACTGAAATAGCAGGTATGACGTATATTACCATATTAAAAGATAATTATTACTGAAGCATCGTTATTAATTCATATAAGTCAATTCAATATGTATTTTATTAAGTTCTATGGATCAAATTGTGTATTATTTATAAATTGTTAATAAAATTCAATTTTACTGATTGAAAATAATAATATTTTGAGTTTTATTTCGTATTTTAATAACTTGATTGCATTTTCTATGGCGTTATTTATACATGTTAAAAATTAACACAAAAATGTACTTTGAATGTACAACAACTAATTTAAAATGTTTTACTGTTCGTTGAAATATAAAATTATAATATTACGTAGTGAGTAGGTACCTATATTACATATAAATAGTTTGTATGTTTTCATATTATATTATAAATATTTAACTATTATATATTTTTATAAAAAAAAGAAGTTAAAATTTAAGTTACATACAATCAAGAAAAACAAGTAAATTAATTTGCGTTTTTAACAAATGTGGTTGTTTAATGAACGTGTATTCACGACATATAAATTGTATTAGTATATTCAGGTACCTAATATATACGTTTACATAGTATATTTAAAATGAAAATAAAATATTTTGTTGATATGTATTATATACAGCGCTGTTATTATGCACTTTTGAAACAAATTATGACGCTGACACGCTAGCACGCTATAGGTTGATAATATTTAACACTCTTGGGTATCAAAGATTTCATCAGCTATATATTTTATATTATGCCTTTTGGCTTTTGGTATAGCGAAAAAGTTCCCTCAATCCCCTACTTCATTAACACATCAATGATTTTATGCACAAAAAAAGATACCCGTTCATATTGTCAAGTCAGGTCTTTTCATCGTGTTTTACTACATTTGATAAACATTTTAATGAAGTGGTAAAATAGTCGCTTGTAGTAGATAGAACTTTAAAACATAATTGTGTGCAGCTTAATTTGTTAGATAAATACAAAATATCTGTAAGTATATAATGCATATACTTTTATCTTCAACTACGTCGGTTGCAAAAATTATAACAATATATACATATTTTTCATTTATTTTAACATTCATATTTTCCACAAGACTTATCACGTTATATTATAATAGTTGCGTAATTAAAAAAAAATAAAAGTATGCAGTATACGAAATATGTTTTGAAATAATAATCATTAGAAATTTGCAAAAAATCCGATAGATATTTTAAATATCATCAAAGGCAGAATGATAATAATGTAACTAAATATATTTAAATTTCGAATAAAAAAAAAAGCGTTAACCTATAATAATAGTATATGCAGTTATTGTAGTTATGCATGCTTGTTTTTTTTTTTAAATATTAATACCACAAAATACGAATAAATACATAGATTTTTCTAAATTAAGTTATACACATCAGTTATCAGTGTGTTTGAGAAATAAAATGATTTTATTGTTATAGTCTTCAAATTAGCTGAGAGTTTCAAAAAAGTTATCCGGAATTTTAGGTATCTTCTGGTCTCCATGTTGTTCTGATAATAAATAAAAAGTGTTTACTGTAAAAGGTTCACTACAAATTTTATATAGTATTGGCTTTTTTCTTCTCATCAGATGACCACGGAACATTTTTAAATGCCCTATTAATAATCTGCTAATGATAAATTAATTTTTGAGATCAAATAATAATTTATGTTTATCCAATATATCGTAGTTTTTTTAATTTCTCTAAGTTAAGTGTATTCAGGTTATCATAAGTTAGTACAATAGGTGTTAACATTCCTATGAATGACAATGATTGAGAAATGGGAGCGTATTTATGTAATGGCTCATGTAGTTATCGAGCTTCTTTGTTGACTTTCTTATTGCCAACAATTTCACAATTACCCGGAGTCCGTATTAACTATTAACTATAAACCACATGTTCTAAGTAGCTTAAGAAATTATATTACTTATTTTAATAGCTAGGATGCTCGAATGGAAGTTATGCTTATGATTGTTAAAATAACTTATTAAATATGTACAAAGTTAATAATACGATCAGGTATCGTATTGTTATTTATTATCGTGAGTGGCCACGTGGATTTTTTTGACCTTCGAGGAGGACTATTTATTCCTCTGTGTAAATATTATCATAGTTTAATACTCTGTTAGACATTATTAAATTATTTATGATTGTAATCCAAACACTTGCATTGATTTTGGAAGCACCTAGTATAGATTTGTAAACTAAAAGGTGAAGAATTCAAAATGTTATTAAGTAAGTTTTTATATATAGTTATCCGTTTCTTTTATTATGTATTCTGTCACATTAGTATTTATAAGAAATGTTGGATTTCTCTAATGTGGCTCTAAACTTCTTTCCTATTTGATAATCATTGTATTTTGGATCAATATTAGTATTTCATAAGAGATATTGTATTCATCATCCTTAAACCTAAAGGTTTTCAAAATTGGGATTATTAAAAAATATATTGGCAAAACGATTTTAAATTATAAAAATAGCAATGTAGAATTTTCTGAAGTAGATTGTAGATTTTTAGATAAGATACAAAGTATGTAATTTAGAGTTTTTAATACTGCAAATGTAAAGAGGTGGTTCTCCAGGAATATATAAAACTATTAATATTGGATACATGTTTATTTTGTGTAAATACAATATATTTAACATTTAAACATAATTTTATAAATGTTTAGATGTTCTGGATACTTACTTGAAATTTTAAATAGGTTTTTATTAGTGTCCAAACATAAAATAAATAAAAAAATACAGAAGTTTATAATTGTGTGGTAAATTTTGATGATTTATACTTCTTTACTGTATCTCAAAAAATTGTATTTTAAGTCAAATACGTGTAATACAAGATCAAAATTATTACATCTCAACTATATAATTACTAAATCTTAAATATTTTAGAAATGTCTGTAAAAAAAAATATTTTTTATAATTTGTTTAGAATTGTGTTTTAAATAGTTCCATAAAATGATATAATTTTTATATCCTTCGTGTTAATTATGTAAATAAAATATGCATATGTTTAATAATTACTTTTACTATTATCAAGTTACAGTATAACTGTATAACTGTATAAGGTATCTTTAAGTAATCACTGTATACTAAATAGTTAATAAATACTTATATCTACTTTATAAAATTATAATAAAGTCTTCGCAATTCCCTTGAGCATCACAGTTTAAAAATAATACAGTATTGTTTATTTTTATTTTTATGTGAAAATTGAACAAATAAATATTTCTGGCTTCTGCAATAGAAATCGTTTTTATAATGCAATAATATCAAGTTTTTGTTTTTTTTTTATTTAACATGATAGACTAAATACATAGTATGTTAATACATAATTGCTTAAAAATTAAACGAATATTAAGTTTTATATTATACATGAAATATGTCATAGAGGTGTTTTATTATAAAACAAATAATTTAAATTTTAAAACAAATTAGTACATGTTACATTATCGAGAGTTAGTTTTCGTATTTCACAGCATTTTATAACAGAAACATTATGTATTACTTTTTTTTATATATATTATATATATAATGGACAATGGTTATTAGTTCTACAACAATAACGGCTATAATAATATAAAATTATAACTAATTATTATATTTAACGATTTCCATTAGACTATCGAAAACATTTTATTTTTTTTTTAAATAAATGTATAACTGTGTAACATATCTATATAAATACTTTACTATTTTTCTATCGTAATAGTCACATTATTTTATTTATTTGTATTTATAAATTATTCTATAATAATTATTTTATTTACATAATAAATTTGAAAATATGTTTATATTATATTATACATTTTACTGTAAAATTAAATTACTATAGGATTCAGATAAACTTTAATGTATTTAAATGAAAATAGTAAAGTATTTAATAATATCTCCACCTTGAATCGTTTTTCATGTAATGGCTTAACATTGAATAATTCAAATTACACACATCCGTTATAGTAAATTATACTCAAGGATCAATAAGATGATACACTCGAAACTTACTATACAATAGAACGATTAATCTTTAATCCTAATACAACTTTAACTATTGCAAACCTATATATCATATATATAATATATAGGTACACTACTAAATAATATAATTAAAGTTTACATACTCTTTGTATTATATGATTGCATTATATTTTATCATGTTGTAATTACTTCACATTATAGTCTTAATTGTCGTGTTAACTGATGTAAGCTTATAAACTGAAGAACAGTTATACACTATTTTAATGTTATATTAAAGACTAAAGTAATACATTTATTTTAAAAGAATTTATTTATTTATTATATAATATATATAGTGGTCAATTATCGACAATTTAAGCGCTTTTTTCCCTTTTTATTCTCTTGGGATGTTGTTCAGCCGATTAATATATTACTAATGGATTTGGCTGGTTGAGTATTTGCATTTCGCATACCCTATAGCTGATTTGTAGTAGGTATACGGAATATTGAGTAGCGATGAAAGCTAGATCGTTTAAAAAAAATAAAATTAGGTTTTTATAATTATTTAAAGGTTTACTCGTTAAATTTATATAAAAATATAATATAATTTAATACAAAACATCTCGAACTAAGCTGCTGTTTTTATATAGCAATAACTTTGTCATATATCTGTTTAATTTTATACTATACTATAGTATTTTACTGACTACCACTATAAAGCTATTTAATATTCGTTGTACTATAAATATTTGGAATAAAATATTCATTTTATTGCATTACATTAATTGATGAAATATTTTACATTTTAAATTAATACATTTGATAATACAATTCGTAAATTTGAAATTCGTAATGTTTAAAATATTTTTTAATAATATTTATACCGCCAGTAACGATATTTTTATTATTCGTTTAATACTTAAATTAATACTTAAAGTATTTATTTATAAAATATCAAAAATAACAAAGTTAATATAACATTGTTGGTATACTATAATAATAACTGGTACAATAATAAATTATTGTTCATGCTAACTTTTGAAAGTAATAGTGTTTTATTTTTAACTAAAATATTTACTTAAAAAGTGGTGTAAATAATTATAAAGTTTCCACGATTATTAACAAGCAATTATAAATTATTTATTTATATTTTGAATATGATGGAATCTATTAAGGGGCCGCTACACCAGCATTTGTTTTCTCTGTCTATCTCCCACATAATATAGGAACAAAGATACTCCATATTTCCAAGATTACGACTCTCTGGTTCAGTTTAGGGCAAAAGAACCTATTATATATTTAATAAAGAAGAGTATTTCCTATTATGCATTGACCGGATAGATTTTTAATATTTATAATTTTGAATAAATTATTAATGGTTAAAAATAATCGAAATAATTTTAAATTGAAACATACTTATATTTATAAAAAATGTAAATATTAAAAATCTATCCGGTTAATGCATAGGATATACTCTTCTTTATTAAATATTTAATAGGTGCTTTTGCCCTAAACTGAACCAGAGAGTCGTAATCGTAGAAATACGGAGTATCTTTATTCCTATATTATGTGGGAAATAGACAGAGAAAACAAATGCTGGTGTAGCGGCCCCTTAAGATATTATAATTTCGATTGTTGAATTATAGTCATGTATTATAATATAGATACCTAACTATAAACTCAATCAAATGCAGCGATCTTATGTAACAAAATGTTTAATGTAAAGAAGATAATGTTGTACAGTTTGTTTTTAATTATCAAAGGTGTATCATTAATCGATTGGTTTATTCGATTTTTTTTGAGCCCCCATAAAGATGAATATAATATTTTTAAATTATAGTTTATACTATTATGTATACCTATACAAACAAATAACAATGAACTATATTTAATTGAATATGTATGCGTACATTATTATTTGTTATTATATACCTACTTATGTGTATTCTCTATACATTATTCCTTAAAAATATAGCGCAGTATTATTTTTATTAAATTTAAAAAAACATAACAATATTAAGTACGGATGTTTACATTTTTAATGTATAGTATGTGATTTATATGACTAGGTAATCATTCTTCAAATGATTTAAAAACCAAATATTCCAATAAATTTTTATAACGTTAGATTGATTTATTAAATTATTGTGAGGAAAATCGCATTAGTCGTAATCTATTGTATGCATTATATATGTGACTACATATACAATTATTAAAATTATTGTTACATACGTATTATTGTACCTATATTATAATTTTTTTTATCGGAATACTCATTATATAAACATACATATCAAACTCTGACTCAATAAAATTATTATTTAGAACCTAATAAAGTTATTGCAATCATATTACAATGTGTTATTACAGATAATTATGTACGCCTGATATGATTATTTTTGTTCGGTATCAATTTTCAAGCTACATTATTATAATAAAAAAATACAATACTAATTATATTATTTAATATAGAAACTGTTTTTGTAACAATTGAACAAAAGATAGTAAACTATTTTGTTTTGTTACCCGTACCTACATAATACGTTATAGTTTATTTTAAGATATTGAAGTGAGTTTTAATCAAAAATTACTTATTCAGGTTATTTTCGTTTTAATATAATATCAAATATCTATTGATGACTCATTTTTTAAAATATTTAAATTATAAATAAAATAGGTGTATTACAATTGAGTATTTTAATTCTCTAAATTAAAATATTAGGACTTGTTTTAAAAATATTGGTAGTTTATATTTATATAAAGTTATTGGAGATTTCATGGTCGCATTATTTAGCATTAGATACTCACGCTGGACTATAATTTTTATCCGTAGATATTGTATCTATACAATATACATTTTACATATCTATGTATAATTTATATGTGTTCATGTATAATACATGGACTGACCCTCTTAAATCCACGAGGCCATTTTTGAACGATTTTAGCATATTTTTAAGGGCTCTCGATCTAGCGCGCGCGTAAACGTGATGGGTATATTTTCATTTTACTGCTGGCCAGATAATATAATCCAGGGTGTTTGGAGTATGGGAAACGGTATGCATGCTCACATTTATGTATATATATATATATATATATATATAGAGGGTGCGAGAAAGATAGAGAACGATATGCGTGTGTATATAATGTATATATGCTATATACCTACGTAATATAGGGAAATGCGACGGACGCAGACATTATCATAATCGCAATTATTATCAAGCGCAATGAAAACACACACATATAATATACATATCATTTATACAGAATATTATACATATTCAAAAAACCCCTCTAAGGACCAAATGTGCATAAAATATTATTACAATCCACCCGTTACTGTGATATTATAATATAAGACTCGGGGAATTTCACCGTACACGCGCACTATACAGCTACGTTATACGTATATACGTATATTATAAAAATACACACACCGGAGAGATCGGTAGGGTGGTATCATACTTCTTCGCTGCCAGGAAAACTTTTTTTCGCAAGCGCTTTAAGCGAGTCTGCGCAGACAGCTCCCACGCGCAGCCCGCGTTATCGACTAAAAGATGGCGGACACTACGGCGGCTTTACCCTAAAAACTACCCTTGTGCTGTTAAGGGACAAGGGCATAATGCCGCCACACTCCTACCTTTCTCTCTTCCCCTTCCTCAACATCGACCGAGGTCCCTCTCCAAAGGATCGCTAAACTAAGGGCTTTTTTTCCTACCCTTTTTCGTTTCGTTTTCATTTTTTTTTCGGTCCAGTCCAAAGCGATTTATTTTTGCCCGGACCAGAAGATAACGCCGTAATGTTTGCACAGTCGACCCTGCCCCGTTAGCAGAAAAAAAGGGTCCACTCCTCCCTACTCGCCACTTGTGCGCAAGAATTTCAACCCGGCAGTCATTAACGTAACGCTACAGTAAGCAGGATTTTTTAATATGCGATTTTTTTTCTGCTCCGAGCGGTTTTTTTTCAGCTCACTTCCGTTTAATTTATTGCGAGAAACCCCGGGTAAAAGCTCGTTGGCCCCAGCAGAATTATTGTCCAACAAAAACGTCCTACCGTTTCTTTATGCGTCTCTAATTCAACTCGCGGCAAAACTAGGCGAAACACATTATTCAACCGGAAAAACCTCCGAGGCACCGCCCGTTATTTATTCCTCTCAGAAATCCGGAATAAGCTGCATAATATAACTAAACACGTCGAAAAACCCCTATTATAAATAATTACTTTTTGGCCTACTGCAGTATAAATTCATCCCACCATCTATACATTTATAGATGTACACGATTAACAACATCCTGAAATTAATTTTATTTTGTCGCTCGTCTCAACCGTGGCTTTCTACTGTAGATGTATATATTTCCGATTTTTAAGATCGGTGCGGATTAAAATACATAAATATAGTGCTATGTAATGTATTATTTAGTATACATAAAACATTGCACATTCAATATTATTATAAAAACTTAACTAATGTATAAATTCTGGACACAATGTAATACGATTTAATTTAAGATTAAATATACTAAGATATACCATATTTTATTATTAACATAGAAATAAATTATCAGTTATTTTTAATCAATATATATTATGTATTGTATTTATATTGGCAGATAATATAAGATTTTGCACTAACACGTTAACGGAATTAATTTTTTTTCGATATATAATATATGTATAGGTTATTCATTATTATGTTTTGTTTTGCATAACGAATTCGATATATTTTATCATCATCCCGATTGTCCTAAAATTATTCGATACGGATCACGATACTTGTTTGTTCTAAATAATGCTTAATGAATATTCCATGCAATGTTTCTGAATGTTTTTAGAATAATAAATCGCCCATATTTTAACAATGATTGAGCCATTGAAATTTAGTACTTTTGAAAAAAAAAAATAACTGTTTAATGTTTTATTATACCTACTTCATAATACTTTTAATATTGGATTACTAAAAACAAGTTGTTAATTTATAATATCATGAAAAATGCATAATACAATTTCAAAATGATACCGTAGTGTTATCGCATTCGTGTTTTTAATATATTTCAATATTAATCAAAGCATACAAATTCTATTAAGTAATTAAGAATATTATTAAAACTTACCGCAATATATTGTTTTAGTTCAATTATGGATGCACGTTTTTAAATATTCCGTTGTATGTCATTCAAGAATTATAATTCCTGGAATTAACATTATTATTTGTATATAAATAAAAAAATCTATCAATTCAACAAATTATTTATGTGTATATCTTAAGTCATATAATGCTTACACACATAGTATAGCTAGTATGTTAAAAGAATAAAGCAATTACTAATACATACTGAACTATTCTTGTATAATGTTATAAATTTATAATATGTAATGTATAAGTACATGATGGTATATAATATAAGGTAGAAAGAGTGAACGTAATTACCTTAAATTTGAAAGAATCTATTATTTTTTTTTATGAAAGAATAGTTATTCTAATTATATAAAAAAAAATATTTAAAAAAAAAATAGGTTAGTATTATATTTTTGATTACATTTTTTTCATAAGTCTAATAAATTTATGAGGAAAATGGTTCGAAACTACGTAACAAGGAAGAAATCGTGGTTCATTTTAGGTATTTATTATAATTCAAACGTAAATTTAGGTGAATATATTTTTCTGTTTATACCCTTAAATTAATTTTTTTATTAATAAAAAAATATTTTTCTTATAGTGTCTGCTTGCTTACTATCTTAAGAATAAGTTTATTAGTAAGTGGTAGCCGGTAGGTTACGTACTACAGTTTCAGAATCGTTACATTGTACTATTAATATACGATGCATTGATAACTTCAACGTGTTTTTATTGTTTTTAAAATAATATGAAAACATTTATGGTATTGAAATTTTCGTACTCGAACGGTAAAAACAAGGCTGGTACCGAATTGGTTCCCGAGCTCCAACCCCACATCCCGAATTGGTTCCCGTTTGAAAAAGGTATTTTATTAAGTTAAGCCGAATTGGTTCCCGTTTAATTACGCACATTTTCCTTCTCAATTTTACAAGCTTAGGACTGTCAACTTAAAAGTAGGCTTGGTTAAAAATGTGCGTTAATGTGTGTTATAAAAAAAAAGATAGAATATATACAATTTTAAATCGTTGATTTGGAAGTCAACTATAGTCTTATTAATATAATCAGTCATACAATTTTCCAAGTACTTGTTGTTTTTTTGTTGTTTGCTAGTTAGTTTTCTAGTATTATTACTTCGAAATTTTATGTAATTTAATGTTTGAATGCTATTTAAAGTTTTCATAAAATAAAATATATTAGGATGGGCACTTGTAAATTCTTTATTCAGCTTTGAATGGAACGATTCGCAACAATTTGTAGTAAATTAAAAATTACCTGTACGCAAACGGGAACCAATTCGGCTCAACTTAATAAAATACCTCTTTCAAACGCGAACCAATTCGGCCAAACGGGAACCAATTTGGTTACTCCCAAAAATAAGACTCCGTTAATGGTGCGACAGATTGTCAAAAACCGGACTCTGAGGTCCAAGGGTACGAACCGGACAACCGATTACAATATAATACAATATACGCGTGTCATACTCAGCGACCCACTGCTCGGGCCACGAGTCATAGGTGAACGCGTGCCGTCCCGCCAACTGGTTTACATGGAGAACCCTCCCGGAATCGGCCGCGGGACTTAACCGTAATATAATATTATATAGTTAAGTGTATTAGGACGAGTCTTATGTTATTTTTTATAATCGTTCTTGGAGGGGAAAAATGATTAGATCACATATTATGTTTGATTTTTCAAATAAAAAAAAAGCATTATATTTTATTATTGTTAAATAAAAATGTTAACAATTTTTATAAATATTAGTTTACTTACATAGGTAACTGAACAGAAATTATAATCAACTCAGCTCCCTTAATAAAATACCTTTTTTAACGGAAACCAGTTCAGCATGTGGAATAAGAGATCGGGAACCTATTATTAGAAACTATCCTTATATTGATATTGATCGAAATATATCTATACTTATTAGTTATTACTTATAATATTATTGTATGTACATAATATATTTTGCTCACCTCTGTTATAAGATGTAAATTCCATGACATATTATAAGTCAATTACGGCCGGATGCGCAACTCTTATATAAAACATCGCGATGATGTACTGATCTACATGGTAATATTATAACGATACGAGAACGAAAATCGAACTGATGGAGACGAGGAATTTGTGTGCGTGCGTTGACGGCGTAGTCGCGTAGGCGAATGAAATGACGATAATAGGTATTATGTATTATAACGCGCAATATAGAGTTGCAGTTAATAAGGGTACAGTCGCATGTATGTAGATTCACATGGTCTCGGTGTTTTGTTTCTTTTAATTTATGCACGGATAGGTATTGTGCGTCAAAGACGCGGACCAGTTGCGGGGGAGACTCACCGGTGTATACTCGTAACGACGAGCCGATATAACACATCTTCCCACGAAACGGAGAGCCGGTTGTTATGGCTGTAGGTAACATGTACATATAAATTGTAGGTGTGGGTAAGTATAGAACCGGCGTGGGAGTGTGTGTAGGTGAGAGCCGGGAGAATAGAACGTATATGTGTGTAATGCGTGCATTTATATACACATATATTATGTGCATGTATATTAATTCAAGGGGTCGGGGGCGGTGAGAACGTCGTGGAGATACCTCGGGTAGACGCCTTTTGTTACGATTCACTAGCTATATATTGCGTATTATATTATTATTATTATTGTGTACATAATATTATTATTACTTCTACCTGCATATTCGCAGGGGGAGAGTTCGCACAAAAATTGCAATGAATACTCGTACATGTTGCAGCATATTAATGCAACGGTCAAAACACTCAAGACGTGTTATATTGTTGCTATACCGATCTTATGCTGTACAATAGCTAAATTTAGTGGAATAAATTTATCTAAATATAAATTCATCGTATCTTATTATATTTATCTGTAAAAAAAAAAATTACAGAATTGGTACTAATCAAGTCTGAAATAGAAATATTGTAGCTATCTAGATAAATGTGTATGATTATTTAAATTATTTAATATTTATTAGCATTCATTAGTGGCTTAAACTTAACTAATATTAGAGTTGAAATTTTCTATATAACAAGAAAAATATATGTTTTAACAAAAATGTAAAAAAATCAAAATCATCTCATTTCTATATAGATATGTTTTAATTTTTTTAGTTTATATTATGTATGTATAGATTATTTTTGAAATACGATATTATATACGAGTATATTAAAAGCGCTGTTTCGCAAACTCGTGATTCCATGCGTTTGAAATCGTGACAAACTTTAATCGGGTCATAGGTTTAAATTTTAATCGTCAATCTATGTATTGTAATAATTATTTGATTGTAAAACATTCAATTTTTATGTAATACAATGCCATTGATTTTATGTTAATAATATATAACAAACGTTCTATGTTTTATTTTACCGTGATCAAGAATTTATTTGCAGTTGATTATAATACATGGGATTTATAAGAACATCGAGGTCAAATTTTCACAATACTTTTATTAATAATTTATTATTTTTATATTTGATCGAGGTATATTAAAGTACTCTATGTACTGCAATTTGTTGGAAGTCCCGTTAAAAACAGGAGGTGATTAATTTAATAATAATTCTGATCATGGAAATTTGTGATAAATGTATTATTTAGGTTCACTTGTTCACTCAAAGATCGAAAGATACTCTGCATATTTCTATAATAGATGTACTCAGAAGTATTGTTTTTTCTTAATAGAAAATTTATGAACAAACGATAATATTATGTATAATACAAGACGTGATGTATAATATATATGTTTAATAATATTATATTAATAACAACATTTGGATTATTAAATATTAATTTTTATACTGACTTAAGTTTATTTGTATAAAATCACAAATTTTATTTTTTAGAACGCTAAGGATTTATCAATTAGTTTTAAATATAGATTATAAGTTTATTATTTACTGTTATAGTGTTGCAATGTATTTTTTTTTAAAGTAAATTTCATTTTAGCTACCAATTAAAATAACAGTACTTGGTTTTATTTGAACGTGTTAAATTAATTAATACACATTTGCTTGTTATTTTCTAATGCAACTGAAAAATATTAACAATTAAAAACAACCATTATTACAATTTGTTATTATTTTTTAAGTCGTTTACAGGATATTTTGTGCTTACACTATACATTTATAGGTATACTTCTATATACTTTATTTTTTTATCTCTAATGTATATTTTCCTTTCTTATTCACTGCCTTTTATCAGCTAAATTCCTTCCTTATAAAATATACATTATTGCGCACTGTGATTTAAACATTCTAAATATTTTACTTTTATATCCAATTCGGTATACGCTCGTTGTCCAATTGGATTTAAACGGTTATAAGAAAAACTAACCGTTTAAATATTATCATTTAGTAAAATATAAAACCTAGACATAATATTTTTAAATTTACCATTTTTTTCAATTTGTATTTACATCTATAACGTAATTACCTGCAGTACACAATTACAACTGGTAGACACTGCAGCAACACTAAACCCGTCAATTTATTGTAGGTTTGGTACTTGATTTTAAATTGACTTCTTGATTGAGTTTCAACTACGCGTTCCTATATACGCATATACACATATAATACTTATGCACTCACACACATACGCATGCACAAACACACACACAACATATATATAAAACGTCGTTGCGTTACCCTACAATTTGCGCCCTTTTGAATCGACGAGCCATGTATAATTAGTACGTGAGTATACACTACAGTTTACCTACCTATATATCCCACATCCTCTCGCCACCATCAACACCTTCCTTCCGTGGTGTACACAATGTAGTGCGGTTATACGGATGTGGATTAGAAGTATGTTTGACGGGAAGCAACCTAAAGCTAATCGGTTATAATATACTTCAACGTAGGTATTTGTGTACATATATATATATATATTATAATACTCATCACGAATTTAGAACACAGTGCCAATGGATTATATTCAAGTGCGTAGCTTACGTCATGTATATATGTAAATAAAGTTTGAGTATTACCTATATAATTTTACTCGAAATGTTTATCGTCGATCCGACAACGTATGCACATTTCCTGTATTATATAAATATATATATATATTATCTAGAAAGTACCTCTCCATAGTATGAACATAATATGTAATAGACAATAGTATATTTGTAATGGTTATTATAACATAGATATAAAAATGTATATATAAATGATATTTCAATTGTATTTTCTTCATATGTATATATATTGTTTGCAGTTATATATCGGCATATAATTATTATATTAACTTTTCTTTTGTTTTATCCCATATAAATTTAGCTATAATTTTATTTCTAAAGACTAATAATTTCCTTTAAATTTTGACTATGCTACTTGTGTTTACTATGTGAATTTTATTAAAATAAATTTCGTTTACATCATAATCAGTCAAGTTCGATTAAAAAAATATTGAATAAGGGTAGATATTTTATGCATTTTAAATTTATTATAATTTACAAAATATATATAGAATTGTTTTAGTGTTTACATTTTTTTGTAAGCTATAAACCTTGATAGTAGTGCATTGCTTATAAAAAGAAATTTACCAAAATATGTACAACTATTATTTCGAAAAGTTTCAATTTTTTTTAAATTATTAATGGTATAACAAAAAACCATAGAAATAATAAATGTAGTCACTTGATTAAATTATATTTCCGGGTAATCCATTTAATGTAAGACACTCGTTATGTATAAAACTATATGTTAACGTTGTTTATGTTATTTTATAATAACTTTAAATCTTTAAAAAACAATATTTTTCTAAAAATATATTGTTTTTAATTATTATTTTGTAATTTTTTTAAATTTTTTAATGACAAGCATTTTAAATTTCTTATTTCAAAGCTCAAAATTTTTTGGATTATTTCTATAGGTACATGAAAATTAACATTTTTACTCAGTATAGTTAATAAATTATAAACGTATACGTTTTTAAACCAATCTCAAAATATAGATCTATTACTCTGCTTATCTAAAGTTTGAATACTTATATAACTCTATACAAAATTTGTCCGAAATTCGATTTTAATAAATCGAAATTCCCTGAGTCTTTGAATAATATTCTATTAAGGAAAATTATATTAAAAATGTAGAATATAATTCAAAAGAGTAAAAACTTTTTAAAAAAATAGTCAAACTTTTTTCTTATTTCAAAAACGTTGTTTTGTTACCACCTGAAATGATAGATACAAAAAAATATATTCAAAAGGGATAGTAATTTCTGAAATAATTAGCGTAACTCCATATACATAATACTTAATTTAAGCTTTTTATAATAACGTTTCCGTATAACAGTTTTCTTAAGGTGAAATATGCAATTAGTTTTGATTATATAATGGTATCGTAAGACTTATTTTCGTTAATAATGCAATTATATTGTCATTTAAATTCATTATTACGATTTACATTTTTTTTTAAATATAACACATAAACATAAAATAAAAATACTATGTTCTTTCCCACTTGGTATTTCACTCCCTAACCCAATACTGATGATTTATTTATTTTTTTACTGTGTATTGATGACGTGGTAGTTATTAAAACTGCAGAGTAATATTTCCGCACTCGATGGACCCGGAAGGTTTTTACAGACAATTATTAAATACGCGCGCGCGCTCACACATAATATATAATATATACATATACATTTGTGCGTCGTATACGATTTTTTTCGAGTTCATTTACACAAGTCGCAATATATATATACAAACACACCGTGTGTGCCGCTGTTACAGCGCGAATTACCATATTTTCATACACACACATTTCTACAACACATACGTGCACGTAGGTTTATTGCACACTCGCATTTACATATAGATAAAGTAGCGCAGGTACCTCTATATGCGTAGTTATATAAGGGGCGACGATAAAGTGAAAAAAAGAGGTGAATACGCAATTGGACTACGCTCGTATATGGTATATAATAGTGGTGCATCAGCCAGGCGCTTATATTCGTATGTGTATATAATATATAACCGTATAGAATTTTTAATGGTAAATATCTTTATATACCCGGAGACCCAAAACTCTGAACGTATGCATATATATATATATTATATACATTATACACATATAGGTAGTGATAGTGACGACGGTGGTAGAGGCTTATATATATATAATAAATAATTATGTAGGGAAACAATTGGCTTGTAGAGCGCAAGCGAAAAAGGCGTCAATAAAAAAATAAAAGTAGGGGAAAAATTCTGCTACCGCTGATGTTGACGTGTAGGTAAGGACGCGTACGGGTGATGGCGGAGAGGCGTATACTAGCTGTGTATAGTGTATGCGTTCGAGTTTGTGCGTGCGTGCGTGTGTGAGTCGGTCGGCCATTTTGCTCGACGAAAGGCTCGTATACTGCTGCGGCGGCGGCGGCGGTCAACAACAGCGGTGGCAGCAGCCATTGCACCCGAAGGACCGTCGACGATAGTGTTGTAGCGAGGAGTGGTGCGGGGGTAAAAAAATAGAGAGAAAGAGAAAGAGAGGGAGCGATAGAAAGAGAGAGAGTGAGAGAGAGATAGAGAGAGAAAGAGAAAAAATTACTCGATGATGGGGACATATCGACACTTAAACGTATGCCGTTTGCCGTCGCATAAATGATGGATTAAATACGGCGGTGGCGGTGGCTGTGGCGGTAACCGGATATTCAATTTCAAATCCCTAAAAAGTTTTTTTTTATTATTATTATTTTTTTTTTAACACCCTGTCACCACCGTTGATTCTCCCCTCCTTCATCAACCACCCGACGAATATCATATAATTTACTGTACCGTATAATGTTATATTCGTATATTAATATTATCATTTAAAAATTTTAACACCGCCACTACAGGCGACAAAACAGCGAGTCAATCACGATCGTTTCGCACGCGTACAAAATAAAGGTAAACTGGCTTATACTCATACTTGGAATATACCTATACTTATGTACCATTGCAAAATACGTATCATATATTATATTATTTATATTATATTATATTATATTCACTGTCTATCTATACAATAGGTTTTAGGTTGTTCTACTAAGTGATTAGTTCGATAATTGAAATAATGCTCATATATATGTTATTGTCATCTCTATAAGTCATAAGATATAAAATAAATAAATTCTATTTATTTCATAATATTTATAGTCTTACAACGATATGGTATAATTTCTCAAAGATTCATACTTATAAATGTTTCTATTTTGCAATGTATCTATGTTATATGAAACGACGAACTACCGATATACCACAATAACAAATACATTTAAAGAGTACCTAATTATATCCATTACTCTCATGATATAGGTAATTATAGGTAATAATTATATATTATTATAATTATTATAAAAACGTCAATAACCATGTAGCAGTTAAAGCGTATACAAAAATATATTCATGTACAATAAATATGTATTATTTTGCTATGATTTGTATAACATACATAATACTTTTCATGGTTAAAAAATGAATTAATTAAAAAGCGTTTAGGTATATCTCGTAGAAATACTAAATTAAATTATTTTATTAAAGTCAGATGTAGGTGCCTATATACGTATATTATGTTTTTAACTGGAGTATTTTATTTCTTTAACTGTACTTGCAATTTGTCATATTTTGGTCCTGAAATAAATATGTATACATTCATACATACAGACCCCCCTCCACATTGAAATAATTTCGAGTAACGAGGAAGACATTGTTTTATTATGTTGCGGTACAATTTGTATTGCTATATTTTGTAACACCCCCCCCCCCCCCCAAAAAAAAAAAAAAAATTATTTTGTATACGTGCCTAATACATATAATGTCTGTATGATATATGTATAACATTAATTTTTTTTTGTGACGCCCTTATACTCGTAGTTATTGAATAATAAGATGTTGTTTTTAGATGAGATTTTAGCCAATTTTTTTTACACTCTTTGCCAATTATATGTTCTTAAAATTCCTTGCACACCATTTGATTATGTCTCATGCAGTTACTAATATACTTATGGCCTATTTTCTTTGGTTGAACTTAAGTGGACTGCTAGTTAATAGTCTAATAGTTCTGTAGTTGTAATTGAGTGACACGCACTATACTTACGATAATCTTATCCCGACATTTTTCCGTAAAAGTTGAAAACGTCAAACAATTACAAAGAAACTAAAATATAATTTTTGGTCCAGAACATTTTTACCAACTTAAAAATCTAATATAATTTAGGCATATAAAATATATTATAAAACTATATTTATGACAGTCTACAACTTTATGATAATTTCTTGAGATATTGAGTGATAAAATTAAATAATTATCTATACCATATTATTTCTAAAATATTTTAAGGTATCTCAACTTTCCTTTCGGATCAATGTATACTGCATACTGCTCTTTTTTATATTTCAAAAGCTTTACCGTCGAAAAGCCTTAAAGGCATGTGATGTACTGTGTCTAACGCCAATGAGATCTGGCTTTTAAGTTTTAATGTTTAAAGTATTTTATTGAATTTAAGTTTATAAAAAGTAAATTACCTATGTACTATTTATATATTGTAAACTATAATTGTTAACCACGATTTAAGGATGTAGACCGTAAATAATAATAATTTAATTTATTATTATTTTATGTTATATTTAATATTCTTTATTTGTATTTAATTATTGACCTTTAAGATCCTAATTAAAGGCATCTAAGAATTATATTCATATCTATTGAATATATCTTATAATATAATATTATGCGTACTGTCAAAATAAGATTGAATTTCATGAGCTGTAAATGAAGTAGATAATTTATTATTTGTACATATGTATATATGCATTATGCATATAAATAGATAGAATATTATACATTCATTCTACAATGACAGTCAACATTGAAAACATTTACATATAAATTGTATATACACAGAATGATTCATTAAGAGTGGTTGCGTCAAAGAATTTTCAATTATTCAGCAACAATATTGTCATGATTATATTAGCTATAGGTACTCATAGTGTACTTAAATGGCTGTTTATTGCAAACATTCAAGAGACGCTAAAAAACAAGTTGTAGATAAATATCCATACAATTCCAAGCAACCAAATAAAATCTAACGTTGGATTTGTATGAATATTTGGTTTGTAGTTATTTTGTATATTAAACTACTTAAAAAAAAATATTTATTCTGTTCCCCGTAAACTATAATATTATCGTTTTTTTTTTTTTTGGCTTTTGCGGCAGATATAATTCTATAAGCAATTTTTACCACCGTTCATCACTGAATCATACATTATAACTTACTTATAATATCATTGACCATTTTTTTTTTAACTTGTGTTTTATTTAAAAAAAGGTCGTTTTTGAAACTGGGTTTCACATTTTTTTTTCGAATCCTCTTTTGAACTCCCGGCAGTATACAGTTTGGATGGTAAAAAAAATGTTGCCTACTACAAATACGCAGATCAGTACACCGTTTCCAAAGTTAGTATAATATTTTACCTTTGAAACAATGGCGCTTTCACATTTAATTTTTTAAATAATTATTATTCACTTTTCTGTATACGAGCATGTATGATAGTTTCTCTTTTGTTTAATTATTTCATTCTCGGACTAGGATTTATATTATGAGTTATGATTAAAACGACAAAAATATAACACTAGTTTTTGTTTCAAGCCTTTGTATAATTTTAAGTTGAATATTATTTTCTAGAAAATACTCGCACGTATTATAAGAATTGCATTTTATCGTAAATTCTGATAATTAATACATCATACTATTGGTTTATACTGTATAATAAGTGTACCTAACTGGTAGTTCTAGCGCCAAAGTAAACACATTTTTGCTTATATTATGACCGGAACTACATAATCTATAATATTATTTGAAAATACTAAAGCATATTATTTGTAATTACTAATTTATTACTATTAATTAGGCCATAGAAATTGTTACATTAAAAATGTTCATCATTTTATTATTCATCGTGTGATTATATAATATATTGTAGATACTGAATTTTCATTTCAATTCAATTTTATAAAATAATTCTATTTTAATTTATAGTTTAATAAATATTTATTTTATAAATATATAGACTATTAGGTAATAAATTCAAGTATGACTAAAAAATATCTCTCTACCCTATTATACTTACATTTCTATATTTCATTAAATAGTTAATCAATCTAAATAAAATAATTGATTCAAATTTAATATTAGGTACTTCAAATACATTATTTATATTTAGAATCATAATACCATTTAGTTGAAAAAATATTTGTTTTTACCGAATGTTGATTTTTTTTTAATAATTGTATTATTGAATATACAAAAAATATGATTGTTTATTAATATTAAGAAAAGAGGAGAAAACAGTATAGGTGTTAAAATATTTTACAATGGTCAAACAGTGCTTAGTAAATGTTATAAATCAATCACTCTTTTTTAATTGTCATTAGTTACCCGTTGTTAATATATATATATTTTTTAATCAAGTTAATTCTCCATTTATTTCCTAATTACTCATGACATTTGTCAAGTACACATTTTCATAGAGTGAAATCAAATTAAAATTTAGGTATTCATACACATACTTTTGTTTAGATAAATCTATGATTTAATAGTAAATGCTTGTAAATTATTTTAATTATTTCATCTGTTATTTAAATTTTTTTTAAATATCAGAAATGTATAAAATCAAAAATATATCATACAAATTATGGTAGAAATCAAAAAATAAATATTGTATTATGTATTCCATAGTTTACACAGTTTTTAAAATCCATTTAAATTTATTTACTGTCGCGTATATTATTAAACCAACAATAAAGTATGAATTCAATTAATTATTTCATATAATTAACAGTTCTACTTTTTAAATTTAATTTATTACATTTTTAGTTTTTTTTTTCAATCGTAAAACCTTAAAAACCTAGGTAATTTAATAGTTATAATAATAATATTCTTTGCGTTTTGTTTTATTATAATATGTATTTGATAACTAAATAAAGTGTTTATACCTACCATAAAAATAATTGATATGTCCAACATTTTGTGAAAAAAACAATACAAAGCATTTTTCGGATTTGTTCATTATGTATATATAAATGTATTATTATGTTTTTAACTACATAGGTTAGGTATATTAATAGTTTATATTAAAAATATATCTCATTTTTACATTAATTTACATCGATAACTCTCATTTTGGAATAAATTTATAGAATAAGTACGATAACAATTTATTTTATGATCACTTATTAATTCTCTATTGTTGCACATTAATCTCGATAATACTGTATTATACTATAAAATATACATATATATACAAACATATAACATAGCTCTTTCGCAATATAGTATGGCTGCGCCCTAAATAGAAAAAAATAACGGTTTATCCGTGATTCTACTTAGCCTCTTAACTCTGTAAAAATAATAAACACTCTTTATTTAAAACAATTCTATTAATATATTTTCATCTATATTCTATACTAAATATACTATATAAATTAATACGAGTAGGTATATCATTATATCAATATAACATTCGATATCAACAAGTGTAGTCATGTGACATGTAGGGAATATGTATACACATTTCAAACGAAACAGTTAAGTATAGCTTCATATAACTTAATGTATACCGGTTATCAACCAATGACGTACATAATAAACTATATATTATAAAGGTACTATGTTCATAATAAATATAAACGTGTAATAAATTTCTATATCTATATGCGTATATATGCGTATTGCGATATGCTCTGTTAGTAGTTAGTGTTTTTTTTTTTTTTTTTTATTAAAAATGTATTATTTGTTTAAAATTCGTGTACTTATTAAGGCCTTAAGGGAATAACACTATAACAGTTATAATATGTTATAACTAATGAAGCGATAGAACTTCTTAAAACTGATAAGAATTTTTTGTAATATTTATTTGAAAACGACTTTCCTAATGTTTTAAAATAAAATTATGAGTTTCTCTAAATTTTTAATAAATCAATCAAATTCAATCACGCGTCAAATATAATAATTTATTTACTTGATTGAACAGGATAAAGAAAGAAATTTATTGACAGTGCGCCTTTTTAGTTGACTAAAGGTTTTGGACCAGTTTCTTTGAAATTTGTTTAGAGGCTTTCTAAAATGTTCAGAAAGATCTCGTTTGACTGATGAACACTTACACTTCTTATTAAGAATTGGGGTTACACATTTCACTTCGAAAATTGAAAGATTGGTTAAAGAAAAACAAGCCCAAATTTCACACTAATTTTTTTTATTAATATTCTAAAATCTATATACTTAAATTATTAAATTATTTATTTATTTGTAGGTAGCATCTATTACACTAATTTATTTCTATTAATATTCTAAAATCCAATGCATTTTTTTTATATAAAAATTACAAATTGTAAAATATTTTATATTCTTAAAAACTTAATAAAATACATTTTTTTATAAATAATAATTTTTTTTTTACACCTATAAAAATTTCTAATTTTTTATAAAATGGTCACGTGCCGGTTGGAACACCTTTGCGGGCCGAATCCGGCCCTCGGGCCGCTGGTTGGGCACGCCTGGCCTATATTATATCAATTGCGTATTATTATGTATTAGATTATATTTTATCAATACTACAACTGGAAACGGATTTTTAGCACACGTTTCAGTGGTCGAAGGATTTTCTCTTTACCTATTGTGGGTGTGTATGGGACGTATATTTCTATTTCTCACTATTTTACGTATATATATGATATTTTAATTATATTATGTGTTCACCCTCTCCCCCTTTGTGTAGACTGTAACGATCCTCCTGCGACGAAGCGCCGTCTCGGGACCGGACTCGTTTTCGACCGAACTGGAACTCGTCCGTCGTCCCTCCTATTAAAATATACACGCATAATATTGTACATCGTATAATGGCACGCGCCGGGTCGACCGAGACGCATCCGCTGCGTTTAAGCGTTCGCACGTGACATTAACGCGCAAAAATAATCGCCCGCAGAGGTCGACGACCCATATTATACCATATGTATCGCAAGGGTCTCGCGTTGGTCATCCAGTGTAGGATTTTTCAGTCAACCCGTACAAGTATGGACTCTTGAGTTGTATGTTGTAAAAGGTTTTTTTTCAATACAAATATCGCGTAACTAATTATAATTTATTTTGTTTGAGCGGATCCGCTTACATTATATACCCGACTAAGAATATCTGTACATAATATTTATAATATCATATAGTAGGTAGTTAGTTCGTGATCTATTTTATTAAGATTACAACAGCACATTTATAACAACTTAGATTTTGTGAATTTGATAAGAAATGTTATTATACAATTTTAATTACTTTTATAATTTTAATAATTTTACAAAACAATCGTTACCATTTGTTAGTGATTTTTTACATTTTTAAAATTCAAAATATAAAAGTTGTAAAAAAAACTCGAGCCCCTAAGAAATCATAACGATAGGTAAATACTTAAAAATCACTCTTATATCTTATAAATAATACTTATATTTCAAACTAAAAGATAGGTATTTATGTACAATTTATTTTTTGATAATTAGAAAAATGTATTAAGAAATTAACATATCTTGCAACTAAATGGGCCATAACGAATATTCGTATTTGATTCTACAGCGTTTACACAATTACTGTTTATTTTGATTAGTGGCAATTGATACCTGGAGAAACTGTGAAATTACAAAATAATTCAATGTTTATTTTAGTACCATTGAATGATGTTATTGCTGAATGCTATATGAATGCTGTTCATATTGTCAGTGAATGAAGTTAGATAGCAGATGGGTAAAGCAATATAAGATAATGTAATAATATATATTATATAGGTATACAGTATTTATATACACACCTATTGACCATTTATAATAAAATAAAGTTTTTTTTTGTTTGATCTCTGAAAATACAAGTAGGATTTGAAAAATTCATTTTGCATTTGATAGCTCAGTTCTTCGGGATGGTTATAGGCTATTTAATATTACACTAAAACCCATACATTTAACCTTTTTTACGAGTTGTTTGCGTACAAAATGTATAACTCAATTGCTCGTTTACGTACATAAACTATAGCAAAAATCTACTAAAAGTCAAAAGAACATACAAGAATAATGTTTACTTGCTTTGTAAGATTGTTTTCAAACATTTTCCTTCTCACTTTTACAGGCTTAGGACTGTCTGTATAATACAACAGGCGTGATTAAAAATGTCTTTTTTTTATTTAATTGATATTAAATTTGTCATATTATTTTATCAATTTTAATGTAATGCTTCTTTGTCGTCAATTAAACTAATTGATCACTATAATATTTTGTACCGATCTGTTTTGAGTATTCCAATCGATTTATAGATTTATTACATAATTGTCAAAACGTAGCTGAAACATCTGACCGACCGTCAATAACACACATATTTATCTAAAATAGCATTATCGTTTAGAACCGCACACCAGTAAGTTAATCAAAATCTTTTGGGAGTACGTGTGTATCTTATCGACATTTTTAAGATAAATCGTATCATTATTAGGCACTGTAAGTTACAATTTAAGTCTATATTAGGAATGAGATTTAATAGTTGTACGCAAACGAGTTATTATTTTTCAGGTCAAAATTTGTATACTGTGTACAAACGAATATCATCGGCAAAAACAAAGTAATAGGGTGGGCTGTCGATGCGACACGGTGGGTAATATCTACAGAATACATATGTCAATTAATGATGATATAACTGATATAAGTTCTAATAAGTCCTATATAAGAGATGGCAATTATTACGAGTAACAAAGTGCACGAAAACAGCTAGTTTATAATATTCATAACAATTAGTTATTTTATAACAGTAGTTTAGTAGATTTAAATAACTTGAAGTATAAAGTATTGATTACATTAAATACATTGATAGACAATAATTTTAGACTTTACATAATAAAGAAAGCTATTTTATTTTTTTCGATTTGATTATATATGAATAACAATTTTAATGTATACAATTGACATAATAATATTATGTAATAGTACATAATATGTACTTAAATGAAACAACTAAAAAAAACAAAAAATGTAATTATATACGTGTTTTAATAATATTAAACTTCATTACACCTGTTAGATCGTTGGTTTAAACATTTTATACTAAATATAAATTTACCTCCTATTAATTTATTTGTTTAATTTTTTTTTTCATAATAAAGCTTATAAAAAAATATCATGATTATTGTTGATTTTAAAAAAAAAAAATTTCTGTCTACCTATTTATGTTGAATCAGTGATGAATGTGACCTGTAGGTATCTGAAATTAATTCGTATATTACGTATTATATTGGTCATAGGAACAAACCTGCACAAAAATAGTTGACAGTTGTATTACATTACACATTGTAAGATGCATTACCTTTATCGTATAATTTAATTATGATCTATATTATATACTGTTGTACTATTTACGTGTATTTGAAAATACATTTTTAATTGATATATTTTTTTCTGTAATAAAGAATAATGATTATTATTATTATAAAATATGTTATATTTATCCGATTATGGATGCGCAGTGAAGCTAAAATATTAGTGTTTCAAAAACGTCGAATTAAATACGGTCAAATCGGTGACAGATGCCAATAATTTCTGGCAACACCGTTTCATTAGAATCAATCTAAAATTTATTATTATTATTTAGTCGATTAAATCAACAAGTTTTTTTTATTATCGAATTGTGAGTATAATATTATGCATTGTACAATGAAAACCATAATAATTCTTTCCATCGTTCCTCAAATTCTGGTAGAGGGTGACATTGGTATAAAAATGTGAATGGTTAATTATGGCTAATGGAAATCGCATAAAACGCCCTCCTTTTTACTTTTATTATTACTATTTTTTTTTTTTTTTTGTTATAATTATTAAAACAAAATACATGTGTTCGTATTAATATTTACCGATAACCAGGCCACTGCAGCTTCACCAATCGATGTTTCAACACATTGACGCAGGTTAAACTGCCTAATCGGTACGCCGCGTCATACTTCTATATCCGACGTGGGTTGCAATAAATCGCCAAAATATACGCGATACTTCGCTTACTATTACGATTTACGGTGATACAATAATAATATGGTTGCATTTAAATAACAATTAACACACTCAACGCCGACAAATTTATAGATTATGATTATTTTAAAGCTTGGTTATAATTGTTTTTATTATTATTATTTATTTTTTTATCAACCATAACCGTTTATGTAATTTATTATCCATTTGTTTAAATATAAATTCCCTGTTAACTTAAATACTTTTAGCTTTTTATGAATCAACTACAGTAATCATGATTATATCAAGATATAATTTTATAAAGATATGATATTTTAAGTAACTTATAAATAATTTCACCTCAGTGTGTGTACATTTTATACGGTACGTAGGGAATAAAACAATGTGCCCAAAAACCTGTTTTAGTATTTCGTCTGTAATATTGTTCGCAGTCATATTACTACAACAGAGAAGTTAGTAAATAAAACTTGCTTTGTATTATAATAATATATTAAAAATAAAAGAACTTTATCTGTCTTTTGTCGTTGTCGTTGTCACCTAATCTAGAAATGATTTTTGTTTTTATTGTTGTATCCCATATAATTTATGTTTAAATACAATCACATTTCCAATTGTGAATAGAAAAATGAAAATAATAGAATAAGTATGATAACAAAAAAAAAATCTCCAACAAAACGTAAATTAAGTTATAATCTCTATAAACAAAAATTTTTATTGTTCTACATTCTACGGCCATTTTATTTTGTACGATTCCATACAAGCAAAATGTGTGAAAATGTTTTAACAACTTTATCATCTAAAATACATTTTTTAAGAATTGATGATTATTATGATATTGAAACAATCATTCATTTTTAACGAAATTATTTTAAAATGAAATAATCGTTATTATTTCGTAAAATTATATTGAATCTATTATTTACATTATATTATATTATATATTATACTAAAATGCACCCGTTAATAAGTAAAGCTTGAATTTATATTTTTGGGGGATTTTCAATATTGATTTTATTTTAGTACAATAGACCTATAAGTCTGAAATATATAGAATGATAATCGTATTGTTATATTATATTCTTTCTGTGATTATGGAAATGTTAAAATTCAGAATGTAAAATTAGTACAACTAGCGATTGTGTGGTTTAAATAAAAAGTGTTGTTATAGGGGTGAAATTTACAACTATACCACAACTATACTAAGTTAAACGTAGCGCTTCAACCCTTTAATAATTTTCCCTTGATTCACCATTCACTAGATGTCGCTATATAACGCAGTTTCATAACTTAAAAAAGGAAATTTTAAATTTTAACTGTTGTATTATTTTGTGTCGTGTAATATGTTTTTTAATAATGTTTTTAAACAACATTATCAAAAAAACAATTTTTGTGTAAATGTAAATATAGTGTAGCTGCATCTATAATATGTGCTATTATAACTAGTATTATTCTATTTTACCTACACATTTAATACGATATGATAATATAGTATAATATTGATTATTTTTATGTATGTATCCAATTCTATTTGCATTCCATTGATTTTAAAAAAGGTATACTTTAGTATACATTTACAGTAATTGGTTTCTCATTGCATATTTTGTTTTTTTGTAAAAATACTTTATATCAAAATTGGTTTATAAATTAAATATTAGAATAAATTCTTTATTGGAAAAATGTTTGTACATAGACATTATTTAAAAAATAATGTACAAATTAAATATTTAGATACGTACATTTAGACAGGTCTTCAACAAATAGTACGTAATAGTGTGAAATTATTTTTTATGTTGTGCTAATAATTATATTATTGATTATCGAGGTCTATCCGGATAGCTTTTTCTCTAAAATAAAGAATGGTGAATATTTTTGTAATTTATATATTTATTATTATTACCTATTACCTACCATACGTATATTTATATCGTTGTTATGTTGATGTTAATATAAGGTTATAAGTTAAAATTAATGATTTTTGTTTTCCATACTATGGACGATTTAAAAGAATAAATAAAAAATTTCAACATAAGAAATTAATTCAAAATAATAATTCTAGTTTTTACACATTTTTGGTTTTGCTTACTTGATTTCAATAAAATACATTAGGTAGCGTGCCTACCTACGCATACCTAATATAATATTATATATTTTTTTGTATTTATCCTATGATGTACGACTCGTACGAGTATATAATGATTAATAATTATAATAATAATTGTACCAAATAGACGGTAAAAATAGACGTAAATCATTGCATTAATGCAATAATTATATTAATTCAGGCAAGGCATGAAGTTAAATTTGGGCAGGGTTATATATTCATTTTAAATTCTGACTATTCTAATGAAATGCCAGCCATTTTATTAAGTTGTGTATGTTTTTTGTTTTGTTTTCCGTTTCAACACTGTGATGACTTTTTTTCCACGAGGGCAATGACTCCGTTCACAATCTCCATTCGCTTTTCAGTCTCAGCATAATTTACTATTTCGGTTATAGTTTATATGAAATTGATTTTTACTATTATATAACAATAAACATATTATTAACATATAGTTAATTGCAAAATAATGTGATCCTAATATATAAATTTATACGTTTTTTTGTATAGTGATTTTACTTATCAAGAAACTATATAAATAAGTTTTTTAGCGTGGTTTCTAAATTGTAATATTATATACGCCTATTTAATAGCTCATAATATTATGTAACTTAAAATGCTAAACGGCTTTAAATATCCAATTATTTACACCAGATTCGTGCATGGACTCCTTAGTTACCAAATTTTATAATTGATTAATAACGAACACGCGATTTAATTACGATACAATGTTCGAAGATTTGTGACTGTATCGTGTTATAAGTTATGAATATATAAAATTTATTATTTTATAAAATGATGATATTACTAAACGTTGACCAACGATAAACCGATACGTTTAATACAATACAATTTTCATTCTCCGATAATTGCATTATAATATTATTTGTAAAAGGGAAATAAATGCATCGGTTAAATTTCTTTTCTGCGACAAGTTCTGTTTATTATGAGGATATCGCGGAAAACGCGTACTGTAATAAAAGGTCGTTTGTACCTTATATGTTGAATCTCTTTTGAAATCGATTAATTGTGGGAACATTTTTTTTTATTCACGCGACACCTTTGGACGGGGGTTTTTTTTTTTTTGTTTAATAACTTGTTCATTGTTTTTAAGGCAATTAAAGTGAACTAAAACAAAACAACTACAAATTATTTTGTTTCTGTATATTTATTTTATTAAACTAAACCACAAAATAAAGCAAAATAATTAATTAATTAAAAGCTCATATTGTCATTTTATTTCGCAAATTATGATATTATACAGTTTACATTGTTGTGTATTCTAGTATTCTACACTAGATCAATAATTTAAAGATTTTTATTCATATTTTTTTACCAATCTAAGACTATTTTAATAACAAAAGTGATATTTACATTTTCAAGCAACGTATTATTATTATAGTATGGTACAATAAATTAAATAGTTTTATACAAAGCAAGCACATTCACATTCATGTATAATAATATTTCTAAAATTTAAAATTAATTAAATCTATACAACGCTGCAAATTGTTCTAATCCAAATATTGAACTTGACTCAATTGTTTGCTCTAAAAGGTCCTGAAAAATACAATTATTTAATTAATACATTCTAAAGCAAATTTCTAAACAATAAAAATACAGCAGAAATTTGAGAATAGCATGCTTAAATATTTATATTCATTTAACAAGTAGGTAAGTATTAATAAAATCATCTTATTATTAAAATATTGCTGTCCAAATAGTATAACAGCATAAGCTTAAAATATTTTTGTTGCAATACAAATAAATAAAAGTAGCATGTAGGTATATAAATTAAACAAAATTAATGGTAATAACTAATAATATATCTAGAAATTTTAAGTTTATCCAATTTTAAATATATTCCAATAATTATTTTTATATATTTTTTTATAACAATAATTATCTTGTAATAAATAAAATCTTATTACTATATATGTATTTATTATTATATTTTCTTTTTACCTGGTACGTGAGAGAAAAGTGTCAACTACCTATTATAGCAGGACATATATAAATTAAAAAAACACTTTTCATTTTAAACAATTATATGTTAATAATCTAATGGGAGAAAATATGCGAATAATAATCGTAGTGATCTATAAGAAATTACAAAACAGATATAATGCATAATAAATGTGATAAACTAAAGTATTATTACCAGAATAAGTGAATTAGTAGAATTCTGTGAATTTAATTTTTAAATTTAATTTATGAATTTTGATAATTTGTAAACTTCATAGTTATACAATATTATATTGTTATGATAGTCGTATAAGTTAGTAAAAAAAAATACAGCTTTTACAATGTATCATAAAAATATTAAAATGGTATACTATACGAGTAGAGGCGCTATCCATGTTTGATTTTTCTGATATCTACTACAACTTTGTTTTGAACAGTAAGACATATACTTCCTGCTACTATTGAATAAATAATGACGAATTAATTAATTTCTATATAACTGTGCACGTATTTTTTATTTATGATAAGTTTAACGGGTAAGACGAAAATGAACGTTTTTCTCTTTAAAACTGTCAACAAATTGTTATAACGACGTTTATTTTAATATCATATAAAACAATCGATTTGTCCATTAAAACCACGTTAAATATATATTATATACGTATTAAACCAATAACTATCGTCGGCCGTGTAATAATTGCTTATCCTTTAAAAAAAAAAACGAATGGCATTAGTGCGGTGTGTACGCGAAAAAAAAATAATAAAACACTTGTTTAATTTTTTCCCGTTGTTTACTCCACCGGCCGCCACCTGACCGTCCCATAAAAAATATACATAACATTATAATATATCATCGCGATGATATTATTATTCCCGTACGGGGTAGTGAGCACGCGCTCTTGACCCCTGTGACCCACCCGTGTGCGGTAATCGTCGTGTGCCCCCTGTTTGTAACCCCTGACCCGGTCGCAGATCCGGTCACGGGACACGGTAGCGTACCTCCGACACGGGCCAACCGGTTGACTGCGTGTGCTCTTTTCCGGACGGTGTCGTATATCCGACAAACCCGCAGGCTTGTTTTCGTCTATCATATTCAAAAAAAATCTGATTATGTCCTCCGCGGACTCGACTGCAACCACTGATGAAAAATAAAAATAGAAATAATAGTAATAACTGGTATAAATGCAATGGTCGAATCAGAGTAATATATATATTTTAAATATTTTTTTCGCTTGCATGCATAATTTAATATAGGTATTGGCCAAACTGTCAGAATGTATTTTAAATCATATTTAAAAATAAATATATTTAATTGTAATATTTTTAATTTTGTACTGTACTTGTATTTTAATATTATATTAC
Organism: Rhopalosiphum padi; assembly: GCF_020882245.1. Classification (NCBI taxonomy): domain Eukaryota; kingdom Metazoa; phylum Arthropoda; class Insecta; order Hemiptera; family Aphididae; genus Rhopalosiphum; species Rhopalosiphum padi. The sequence continues at coordinate 63,275,458 of NC_083597.1, read as the reverse complement.
ATTGTTTTTAAGTTGACTAGACATAAACATTTTTCTGTCACCCTCCCACCTATCAATACATGTTTCTCGGGTGGAAAGAAGTAATAATATACTACGGACTAAAATATATAGTTTAAGTATATAGAATGAATAAAATCAAATACCTGTGTATTTTGTGGTAGCCGCGTGATGATGAAATTAAAATCCAACGAAGACCGGACGGAATAACTGGTGGTAGTAGCGGTGCGTGTGTCCCTTTTCGGGATATTCCCCTCCGGGACCCTTTTTTTTCTAACCATTCATGGTGGGACCCTGTCGTCGGCACGCGCCACCTGTAAACTCGTAGTCCCAGTATGGCACCGCTTATTATTATTATTAGTGTTTTTTTTTATCCTTTCCCGGTCGTCGAACACGCGCGTGACTCGGAGATTTAGTTCGATTCGCAAAGGTATACTTGCGTACCGCTGAACGGACACGCGACGACGATTTATCGTCGACTGTGGACCATATCGTGTACGATGAACGGAAGTGGCTATAGAGCAGATGTCGTACAATCATAATATTATTATGTAGGTATATGACATCGTGTGAGATTTTCGGTTACGAAATTGTTCTTTGGAAAATGATTTCGACAAATTTCGCATCGGAGTGGGAGACCGTGGGAAAACGGGGCATCTGCGATGACCGCGCGAACCAGTTCCTCCGAGAGTTCGAGAGTTCTTATAATATTGTAGGTACACTATTATAAATTATCATTACATTCCCAGGCCAAACCGGTCTCGCATCTCCATCCCCTACGTGACCCCACACACTCCCCCTGTAACACGTACCGACTAGTCTCCTCGCTAGTTATACCGTATAATATAATATCTTTTAGGTGATTTACATTATATACCGACCAGACGTTCGTCTTATATGAAACAGTATTTATGACATATGAATATGTACGTCATGTGTACTTATTTTATATATCGTGTAACGATTGTGTACATTTTAATTTCGGTTTATTTTTCAAGGGTAGTTTTTTTACCATTATACAACCTACAGTCATTCGCACATTAAAAATTTTTAACGAATTCATTACGGAAAAGGCATTCGCCATATTAATATTCTGACACGCGGTATTATTTATATTGCACACTACGTTATGTACTAATGTCCGTTAGTTTTTTTCTACTGTAGATCATATTATATTTCAGGTGAAGCACGCTGATGTAGTCTATAAAATTATACAACGGTTATGTGAACCAATTTTATTTATCTCGCCATTTACGAGTACACGTTATTATATCATAATGGTTATTAGTATACTTATAATTTATCTCAACTTTAATATCTGTTAAGTGATAACCGTCAATTAAATCTAATATTCTATGGTATAGTAAATCTAGTAATTTAAATGTACACAGTTTGAACAATTAAAAATAAAACCGTAATAAAATTAATAATCACTGAAATATATTTACATAAATAAAATATATTTATATTAGTCAATTTACTTTATTAATAGATACTGTATTATGTTTTCATGTTGGCTTTTATAAGTGAAGTAGTAGTCAGCGTCGCAAAACCTCAGTAAGACACGTACGAATTTATGTAATTATAATACATCGTATTTGTATACACACCACTGCAGTATATGGTAAGCGGAGTGGACTCGTAAGCGCAACAGGTATGGAAAAAATACGAACCTCTTCTTTTGCGGGACGTGTATATAATATTATTATTAAACCGTTATTATTAATGCTACATAATAATATTATTGGGGTAGAAATAACACCTTACTACTTGTATATAATATATTATAATATGAATATACGCCGCACGTTGAACCGGATCCATCGCGGGACGCCACCGCCAATATCGTCCCGCGCGCGCGTCTTCCGGGCTACCGCACGCGCTTCCGGTCCGAAAAGGAACCTTGTATGCCCCTGTGGTGCTGCGTATGTGCATGTGTGTGAAATATAATTGCGTGAGTGTGCGTCTGTATACATATATGTTTTTGTATATGTATGTTGTACCCGCACCGCGGAGGAGTGGCACAGCGCATGTGCGCGACCAAAACCGGGAAACCCTTCTCCGCTAAAATCCCTTTCGCTTATATTAGTATAGTGTGTGTGTGTATATATATAATATATATATATATAGTATGTTATAGTATAGTATACGACCCTCCTCCACACCGTGCGATACGAATTTCCCGTCCGTAATCGCGTCAACCCAAGAAAATAACGAGCTGTGCGTTACATTTGCATATATATATATATATTATACACGCCCGAGCTTGTGTGGATGTGTGTGCGGGTGACTGGTATATATAAATTGCTAGAACAATGTCCCTTCGGTCCTTCGTCCCCGCGTTTTCTGAACCACACACCCTCTGCGCAATCGTCGTCCAGCCAACGGGGCCTCGGCCGACATGAAAAACAAAGAGAAGGAAATTAGATAGTCCTCGCCCGACCACCCCTTTCCTCAGCACCAACACACCCGCCATCTCGCGATCCTCGCACGAAATGTATACTATAAATATATATAGCCGTGTTCATGTGTATATTGTATATATATATATATGTGTGTGTGTGTGTGTGTGTGTGTGTGTGTGTGTGGGTGTGTATGTTTGTATGTGTGTATTAAACTTGGTAGAATATAGTAGTTGTAGTAGCAATATAAGCGCTGCCGTTGCTGCGCTGTACGAGCAAAAGGGATATATAATACGCAAACACAAGGCCCCACGGAGATCTCATTAAAGTTTACCCTTTTTCTTCGGACCCAAATTAGCGAATATTATTCAACAAAAAACCGCCCTCCCATCGTTATACGCGCGTCGGCCCGGGGCTTAATCTTGCGCCCACCGCTGCCGCCGAGCCGTCGTTGCTACCCCTCGTTTGGTATACCTACCCCTCGTCCGACTCGCGCATCGCAGGCCGCGGTAAAGAAAATTTACCGTCTTTTTGTCGACCCTTTTTGTTGGCAGTCGCCGCCGGCCCCGGCTTTTTGCGAGGATTAAGTGAAATCCCTTGTTTTTCAGCTTGAAAAAGCATTGTTAATTATTTATCTTGGACCCGTGAAAACGACCTGCCCGGGGACTTAGCGGAAAACACGTTATTTATACAAAACGCGGCACGAATCCTGCCCACTTTTCTGCCACACTGTCGTGCATAATAATTGCCGTGTATATTCGCGTGACACGCGCTGCAGCGCCATATGCAGCAGTATATTTATATTGTATTTATAATATTATTGTAGGTATATACCTAAGCGCGCTTATTTTGTTTTTTCGTAATAACTACTACACTACACTCGGGTTTATGTGCATACCTTCGTAGCCGCCGGTAATACGCATGTATAGTGTATTTTGAATATGTCGTGTTTTGTTCGTAGCACTGTCCGTGGACGTGAAAAACGCAATTTTAAGGTCGAAATCCCTTTGGATAACGTTGGCGTGCGTACATAAAACACATAATAACTCTTATAAGTTAGTTTCAAGTACGGCATTTTATCGCTTGTATTAAAATATTTACTGCACCAATTAATTATATAAAAAGCTTAGAGTAAAAAAAATGCTCTCGCATAAACTATATTTAGTTATTGCTTATCGCTGTACATAGTGGATTTCAAAAAGAACCACAATTATAACATTAGGCTATGTTCTCAGCCTAAATTAAAAGAAACGTCGGGGAATTATTCACTCGAAGGTATACTAATACACTGTATATATATATATATATACGATCTAATTTTCATTTTTATAATATAATACAATTATTATAGTACAACGTCGTGCTATTGTACTAATAGGTACAGGAAGCCATTTTATTTATTAAAATATAATACAAAATTAACGCTGTAGGTATTCTTAAAAAATTGTCTAAATTACTATTTATGATTTCCTATGCCTAAAAACTAATATATTGTTAATTATTTTATTCGGTTTGTGAGACGTTTTGTTTCAAAATTATGTAATGTTTTGGAAGCTCAGTTTTTCAAATTATTGATTTATACTAATAATTATTATATATAGCTAGTATACATCTTTAAATTTTTAATGCAATTAAAATATTATCAATTATTACGTTGCTGTGTTAAAATATTTGTAAGCAGCGTATTGTTGAGTAACATTTTAAAAACGTTTAACAGCTTGTCAGTTTTATTATGATAATTTTTTCCTCCACTATTTCTAACCTTTTATGATTTTAATGAATAATTGTAATAATATTAAGTGTCAGCGCGTTAATAAAATTTCGTCAAATACTATATTATATTTTATATTTCTGTTATATTATTACTCTGTCCGTTATTGCGATGATTTATCAAAACTATTTTATAAATTATACAGCTGCAGCACGATATACCAGGACATAAATGTGACGTCATGAATTTTCTTTAAATAATAATAATAAAAAACTTCATCCGGAAAATGAAAATTACTCACGTAATCGTGAGTAAATCACAAACAATTTTAAATAACATGAAAAAAATTACTGCTGTTTCAATCGCGACAACAATGCCAATACATTATAATATGTAAAATACACGTAATGCGGATTAAAATGCAAGCTTACGTGTTCATTTGCTGGTAGGTGCAGACTTTAACATTTGCATACGTATTGTGGCGAATAATCTGCTTATTTCTATTTGGACGCCTATATAAAATAGGAATACGGCCTTCACACAAACAGGTGGTGCAGAATACGTCGATTGCAATATTTCCATTGGTCCTCCAAAAGTTTGAAATCGTCGAAACCGTTTTTCGGACCGCCTATTCCGCTCACCTATAGCATGATAATATTAATAATATGCGTAACTTTTAAACAACCTATATATAATATAGACGAAGTAGTGAAAATTTATAAACAATATAGATAGATATATATTAATATATAGAGAGAAAGAAAGATAGAGAGAGGAAGATAGAGTGAACTGAGAAAGAAATATTAATTAATAAAATTGTAAAATTATTATGATAATTTGAACTCGGCGCGCATTGTGTACAAACATGTGTGTGTAGTAATGGTATTAATATAATATGTTTTCGTCCGCAAATATGATGTAATTCCATAATAATTATATTTCATTATTATATCTTTATTAAATTTAATAAATTATCCACATTCAGAGGTACTTTAAAAGTGTTGACGTAGCTACTAGTTTGCCTATGATGTCTGGACGTAGAGTGACGGCAGCTGGGAGGCGAATTTTTTTGTGGTTTAAGACCATTAGATGGAAAGTTAGTCATTTGGAATATTATTGACATTTTAGTTATTTTAGTTATATCACGTGAACGTCCATTAATGTGCTAACCTAATCTACGTTTGGTATAAAGTATATACATTCCAATCGGTTCTATACATAACAAATATTATTCTATAACTAATATTCCAAATTTTTGCTCCAACAGCCAAAGACAGACTAATGGTATAATACAATTGATAGGTTATTATCGCGTATGTAAATAAAACGTAGGTAAACGATATAATATATTATAATTATCGATCGTAGGTATATTATATTATTGTTATTAGACCAATTATATGATTAGAATTTTTCAAAGTTTTTTATGATATAATATACAAAAATATAAATAAATCGATACGCGAGATAGTAATAAAATCAAATTGTTGTTATATACATTATAATATAATAAGAAGTATGACGATTATCGTATTCCGAAAAAAAAAAAAAATCGCGGGTATTATTGTTTTGTTTTTTTTTATCATTATTATTACTGTGTACGTATTTATTGTCCGGCGCCGTCTACGGTGTAATCCCCGGCCGGGGTCGTTTACAGAGTCAGACATGAACGACCAACACGGGATTAATGAAAACTTGTTGGTTTTTTTCAAGCGAAAGTTTTTTTTTCCATTTGCATTTGTTGCTTTAATTATATACCATTTTTGGATACACATCGCTCTATATATGCGCACGGCAACAATATCTTGTACAAGGTACTACGACTACTACGTATTATATTAAAACGTCTGCAAACATCTTCGTTTCCGTATATAACCACGTTAAAAAATCAGTATAATAAATTCTCTATTTTTTTTTAATACTTTCATAAAAATAATTTGCATATACATTTTTGCGGTTAATATTGCGGTACACGATTTCTTCGAAATTCTTTAGATATTATTATTAATAGTATAGTAATACCTACTGACTACCTCTTCTCAAATATACTATAAAAATACATTTGATATATTGTATAAAATATTAAAATGTGGGCTAGATTAAAACGAAAAAATTATTGGTTCGATGAAATATAAAATTTTAAAGTTTCCGTACTTTTGAGATTAAACTATTAAATAAGGAAAATATACGCGTTTTTATAAAATATTTGTTCATGTTAAATTGATCAAATAATAATTTTTAATAACAGAAAAATTTTTATTTCATTTAAATACTATATAATAATTTTGTATGTATTAAAAAGATTGGTTCATTCAAATTAAATATTATACTATGTTATATTCAAATATAAAATATACATTATGATAGATATTATTTCTATAAATTATTTTTTCTTTTAAGTATGTTTTATCATTATAATTTCCGTTTTAATGATTCGACAAAAATATTTAATCAAGACAGTAATAATTATATTCGTTGTTAATTATACATAATATGTTCTCGAAATACACTGAAACGAAATTCCGACACGTTTACCACGCGGAAATTAATCAAAAAGTTTTAGTTTTGCTCGCCGCCATGAAACGACGCTATTGGTGGGTAAACGAGTGAAGGGTATACTACACACATATATAATAATAGTTTGGTATATATCTAACTTAACCATACCGCACTGCACGTAAACACACATTCTCACACTGCAGGTATATATACATATATATGTAATACTAATAGGTGTATACATACTTTGCAGCACACGTACACAATACACGAGGACAAACGTGCGTTCGTGTGTGTGTGTGCGTCTGGCACGTTATTGTAGTGTTAGTGGTGATGGGTGAGGGTGAGGGGTTGAAAGTCCTGAGAGTGAAGCGAAACAGATTAGGAAAATGGCTTCCCTCTTGGTATGGGCCACGTACGAAAGGAGGAGGACATTTGCGGACGGCAGACGAGGGGGGGAGAGGGCCGAAGGATTTTGTTGTTCCTTTTTCGGACATGACCAACTTCGCCATCACACCGGACACCGCCGCCAACGCTGCCACCACCCCTTTTAGAACGCGATAAAACCTTCGGGGTCCTTTTGTGCTCAGCGATGATATCGATCGCTCACCCCCACCCCACACATGTATACGTATACAACAGCACATGCGACGCATTAGGGCCAAGATAAGTTCCTAAGATTATTTCCATTGTAACGCGACGATACGACCTTATATATTATAAAATGTAATTTATGTTATAGCTACCGCGTGTGGTATAATAAACGGATAACGCACCCTTGCAGTCTTATTACTACAAAACTATATAATATTATATATATTAAAATTATGTTCAGTAGTTAAGATTAAAACAGTGAAGTATACTCGATTTGATATGACCATCTGTAAATTAATTTTAATTAATAATACATGGTATTATCATATTTTTTTTTATGCATTCCAACATACATTTTTAACAGTTAGTTCAATGCCTTAATAGCAAGTATATTATTGTACTCGTTAATCATTATGCAATAACGAATGTAAATAAGAATTATTCCTAAATAAATTAATTCTCCTAAATATGCTCGCCGTGACAGTGGAGAGTTACTTATTGATTATTATTTATCAAATTATTGTTAAACTCGGGTATTGTATAATGTTAATATAATTATTAAATTATATTGTCTGTAGATTAATTACAATATTTTCTTTTTGTATGTGGTCTATTAATAATTATACATTTAGTATTTAAGACGTATTTTTTTTAAATAAAAATTATTTCAAATATACAAAACATGAAATATAAATAAAAAATACATAAAAGTGAAAAATGCAGTGCAACATCAAATTATTTTTGTTATACATCCATTTTATTCAATAGGATTATAGGTTAAAGCACTGGTCTGTTTTTGAGGTTTGGACATTTAACGACAAATATTTTACATTTATTATAAATTAATGATTTTATTTGCGCTTAAATTGTATTTATTTACTATTAATTATAGTAATATAATTTTATTTTCATTGTATCTCGTATGTATTTAATTAAATAAATATTTTGATAATTTACTATAAAAATTCATAGTATTAACTTTAAAAATACAAAATGTTCAATTTTAATTTAATATATTTGGTACACTAGCTTTAATATCAAATATGTTATATTATCATTTATTACGTATAACGTATTATGTTCAATAATGATAATTTTATACTCATTCAGTCAATCTACTTCATTCACAACTGTAATACATTTACGAATGAAAAAACACTATTGTTAATTAACTAAATCTATCAAAAATGTGTACCTATAATGATTTAAGAACACTTAAAAATATATTTCTTTCATATTTATTTAATCATGGAGAGTCAATAGAACGCTCGTTATCTAGAACCATTTGACGCTAGATAATATATTATTATTATTTTAGTTTTCTATTAACTATATGTAGGACTGCAGTCGTTTTGTTGACCATTCGGTGTTCAGGGGATTGTATTCCGATAACAAAGGTATTATATAGTATTCATGTGAAATCCACTAAACTTTTGATAATATTGTTTATTTATCTCGACGCTCATTATAAATTCGAAAATTTTAAACCCAACTCGGTACAGTCGAGTAGGTTTTATACAGCTAGTTTATAATATATATGAACATATGGTATTATAATGAGAGAGGCTAGTAATTATAAGTATTTTTATATTATAAAACAGCGTAGGTACGTATAAAGTGGAAAAATTAATCGAAATGACACATATAGGTACAATAGTCAATAATATAATATTATATTTATTTTGGAATTCATAAATATACATAATTTTAGTAAGTTAAAATAATTACAACTTTGTAACAATTTTTTTAAGCGTATGTGAATAGATAGTTTGTGTATTATATATATATAATATAACGATGTTTAATTCTATGATAGATGGAACATGATATCTTACATCGATTTTCCTACCTAAGAAATAAGAATGTATAAATATATACACACACGCATACACACATACACGAATTGAATCAACAAAAACAAATTTCGTGATTTGGAGATGTGTTTTAGCATTAAATACATTTTCAGCTGTTCATGCATTTCATTGCCTGTATATAAGTATATAATACTAACATCATATAGAATATAGACAAACGTGGGTAAAATTTCTATTGTCCAGAGAACGAAAAAAAGGTCTCAATTTTGTATTGCCTATGATGGATTTTTAATTAGTTATAGAAAATATTATTTATAACATACGAAAAATCCAAAAAAATAAATATTTTGATTACGTTAACTAAAATATAACATGATAATCGAAATACAACGGTTAAATGTTTAAATTACATTATATATTATGTTATGTATATATTTTATTTACTCCGAAAAAAGTACATTAAGCATTTTTTCCTTGGGTTTATTAATTTTTTATGATTTCCCGGATAATTTAGTAACTAGATTATAGTATCCACTTAACAACAATAATAAAATACTATTAATAATTATATGGTATTATTAAATGAATTAACAACTGCTGGACAGTCACACAATCCGAAATTTTTAATTGGGGGAGAAGACATCACTTAATTTACCTACATAAATTATCAAGGTTATCATAAAATATGTTACTCTGACGACAAAGGTGATGACCAATAAGGTTTTATATTTTTAGAAAGTTATAAGTACCAATATCAAATCACCAGGTAGGTTAGGTGTCGTCATATTAATTTTCCTGTTATAACCAGGCGATCAGGGCACAACGTTGTAGGATTATTTTTGTTGTTGTTGAACATTATTTCAGCAACTTCAAGGGTGATTCGTTGGTATATTTTATTACTCTAACTGTATGCATTTAATATGTAATATTTGATTTGTATTAAAGTTATTTACCTACTAAATTATATCTAAACATCTCTAACATAATATATGGCGGCTGGGCCGTATGACGTGAACCGAATAAATACTAAATAGTGATGCGCGGGATAAAGCAGCTGATATACTACTGCATTGTATAAATAATTTATACTATGTACGTTTGTAAACGTGGTGACGGAGAAAATATATATAATATATTAATTTGAACGTAGGACGGACGGAGAGACACGCACCGGGAGAGAAAACGTATAGGCACGTTTACGTGCAGTAGTATGTGGAGACGCGCAGATATAGCGAACCTCATTAATCTGACGTCGGGGCTGAGAGAAAGGTCGACGTGGCGGAGCGGGAAAAGGGCGCCGTGCAGTTAAGTTGACGAGTTCTCTCATTTTGTTGACGCCCGTCCGCTCTCGGCTAGTAGTAACGGCGGCGGGAAAATGAAAGGAAAGCAATTTAAGAGTTTTAACCCTTCCGTGCGCGCGCGCTTGCCTGCAGCAAGGTCCTTTGGCCGTTTTCCGCGCCTCCCACCGTCTACAGCACCCGGGCAGGCGGGTCGGCGGGGTTCCCCAGGAGAATTTCATTAGTACTGCAGGACCCGAAAAAGGCCCGCAAACGTCGGACCGTCGCGCGTTATAATATGTACGCGACGTGTTGGCGCGCGCTTGTGCGTGCGGGCGGGCGGACGGACCGATTCCACCCGACCTTAAATACATACGGTCATCCATCACTTCTTCCCTCGCACCGACAAACCCTTTAAATTCATGAACCTTCGCAAAAAATCCTTTGCGTCTCGGCTCCGTGCGCGTCCACGCTCTCCTGCACGCGCGTACACGCACCCCTTCCGCAATTGGCACCCGCGAACTCCACGAAAGTGTCTAGATCTTTCGCGAGCAACGTATAATATATAGGTTCACGATTAATCTGCCGGAAACGGGTGATCTGTTTGATAATATATCAGTATTTAGCAGTGCCTACACTGCTTCTACGAAACGCACATCACTGTAATGTATTTTATATTATACTACTTATACAACTCGAGGCGATCGGTTTTTCTCCCGGTTTAATTAAAACGCAGACACTATTCCGACACATCTGGTCAGCTAGGTATTAATGCATATATATGTACAGAGAGATTCACCAACTATGCTCATCTCTATTTTGTTCTTCAATAAAACAATCTGATTAAGTGATTTTGAATTTTTAAATATATGTACGTAAAGGTCATACTTTCAAATTCTTGTGATATTTGTACTAGCAGTATCCTGTGGAGAGACAAACTTCTGTTTTTTAAAGAGAACCCTCTCTTTTCTACTATTACTTATTTGACGGATAATTTTTCTGAAAATGTTGTCGTATCAAAATCAAAATTCGAACGAACATTTTTTGAGTTAATTAAGGATAAAAGATTCATGTTCATAAATTTGGAATGTACGGAGTCTACGGTGAATTGATAATTTTAGTAATTAATATTAAGCTATAAACATATTTTATAATTGGTCAAAATAGTCAATACTAGATAAATACTAGATCCACTATTACATTTAATTTACATTTTAAAGGACTATTATCCTTATTGTTATATACATTTTGATATTTGAGAAACTACTCGTTTGAATTTTAAATTAGGTATATTATAAACTATTTTAGAAAAATTATTTTCTTAATAAATTTACAGAGTTCTCATTTGATATACAGAAGTTTGTATCATTATACGGCACTCATTAACTATTACAAAAAAATTTAAATATGGTATCTATAAGTATTTTTAAGAATTTTGAAAACCAGAATTGGAATAAATTCATTATTAAATGAAACAATTGAAATAAACATGTTCGTTGAATCTTTTTATAAATACCATCAGTGACGGCGTGGATTTATCCCTTATTCTTTTTCATCTTATAGTTAAACGTAGCTAGAATAATCAATATACGTAGACACGTGCACATACAATTCGGCGAGTACAAATTAATAATTATTCGCGAACATTAACAATACAGTTTTATTCTATATTATTTATAAGCAATAATACATTGACCCATGTCGTACGCCATATCACCTATCTTTTCACAGCTCTCTTACACTTTCCAACTATTTCGTGCCGAAAATATTCTTTGATCACGTTTAAAGTTTACTGTATACATATTTCGTAGTACAATATTTTCTGCAAAATGATAAGTATAGATTTATTATAATTCATTAGGTATCATGAAGATATAGTAGTGATATATAAACAAGGAACTATATATAAACGAAATTTTTCGATTTAAATGTAAATTTAAGAAATCACAAGGAGGTACATTATACTTCCGTTCATTTTGTATTTTATAATGACTAGATGTTTGATGTTATACCATCATAAAATCATATAATAAATAATAATTATTGGTATCTATACATTTTTTTTTTTAAATTACTTTTCAATTTAAACTATTTTGTATAATATATTGTATTAAATGAAGCATAGTAGACTAAATAATCTTTTTTGCTTTGTATTTTTGACTAAGTGACCTAAATATTTATAACTATTTTTAATGATGTTACTCCCGCTAAAAGTCAAATTGTATCAGTTTCGGATCAAAGTGATTCGATATACTATATACGCATATTATTATAATTTGTAATGATGTTATCCTTTACGTTGTAAATACATTTCTAGAAAATTAATTTGTAAATAACATGGCTCTAAAATCCAAAGTATTTTAACTAACTAGAATAATGCCATCTCAAATCAATTATTATATATATAATTTGTAATATACACGTGTATATAATATTATTGTATTGAAGTTATACACTATAATACCTAAGTACCGTATATTTAATTCAAACTAATATCATTAATATTATGTCCAAAAGTTCCATAGCTTAAGACGTATAATATTTTCCGATAACAAGATTTTAATCTTTTAAAACATTCATGATTATTTGAATTTAAAATATATTTTGAACATAAAAAATGTGTTTATGAACGTAAATGGAAGATGAATACAGGGTCCGAAACGGGTTTTTATATCGACCCTCCGACACCTCGATATTATTAAACTGTGAGAAATCGACTCTCAACTAACGACTAAATAATAAGTATAATAACGTGATTTCATATAATAGTCTACGTTTGATAACTGCAAAATATTTTCTCTCATCATAATATTTTTCTAATAAATAAATCGTCTACTTTTAAATTACACGATACAGGACTGTCAATTTATATTCTAATCGAGATCAATTTCCTAAAATCCACTTCTACGATGATCTATCCGATTTTCCTTTTATTTATTCATACTGAGACTCGTTGGTGTTTTCTCATCATACATCAATGTTTCTGGTCATTATTATGATTTTTATTTTTACAATTGTCTTTTATTTTTTTCTTACTAATCATATAAACTATAAGTATGTTAATAGTTAATACTGATAACCTATATATAGAAACACTAGAAACTATATTTTTCTTGATATTGGGGATTTTTGCCCTCGATTATTTATCTAGTAAATATACAATAGTTGTACATAAAAATATATTAAAATGTATATATAATATATGTGTGTGTACTATATGTATATGACGTTTTATGCAATAACTGAAGTGGATCAAAGTGGTGTGCGATGGCAGTAATTTAGTTTATTCCTATCTACATTTTGAGTTTTTGCATAAAATCAAGTACCTATACAGTTGTTATCGGTATTATTATATACTGTTAACTGTTGTCTATCTTAGTTATTAGTGATTACATACTCGTTAATGAATATTGTATTTGTGAGCAATGTAGAATGTTAAAATAGAAATCAAAGTTGTCAATAGCTTAATGATAATACTAATAAAGTATGAGAGCGTGTAGATTATGTAGTAATGTATCTACATTCTACATAATATTTCTTCATTCGGAAATCAATAATAATAATTAACGAAAAGAGGAAATTCTGTCAATATCAATATGTATAAAGAAAACGACAGTCGTCAATCTATTTAATTTTTGAATTTTAAGTTCTATTAATTTTGGATCAACGAACCGTCACTAATGGATTTTACAATATATACGTTTGGACGTGTTATTTAATTTTCCCCTCGGTTTTGAGCTTTACGTCGACTATGTGTAAATATATGTGAAATTTTAATAATTAAAAGTGACAAAATCCCGTCGGCAGACATCGTTACACCTGACAAAACAAATTACTACTCCGATAGTTTTTCCTTCTTTTTTTTTTGTTTTTGTTTTAATTTTTTAATGAACAATTAATTTTTTTATTTCGTCTTTTTTTTTGTGCGTGCGTGTGCTCGTGTTTTGAGAACAAAAGTGTCGAAAAAACTTTGACTCTCCACGTCGCCAACGACGACGAGTGAGTTGAAAAAGTTTGCCCTATTTAATTCGACACCCACCCAACCTTACGCGGGGTGCAAAAAAACCACACTCATATATTTAGAACAATATATATATATATATATTATGATACATATATATACACGCAGGAGAGTATGCTCGGGGTAGGAAAAAAGGACAACAGAAAAAAAACGGGGTTAAAAAACCTAAGTACCACGAGTAGTTAATTAAGTGTTGATTTTAACACCTTTCACGGACGCTTTTATCATTCTGTTGGCAATTTAGATGGTACCGTAATTTTTTTCCATCGTTAAATCGCCAGTCAAACATCAAAGAATGTATCTATATATTATTAATGAATCACAATAATTTTTAAATGAAACATTTGAACTGATTGGACATTATTACGTTAATAATTAAAAACAGTGAAAACACTGTCGTGTGGTATATTTCTTTTTTACCAACAATAAATCCAATTTTAATAACAGTTTTAGTTACTGCTGTCTGCTCAGGTGTGTTTTAAATGTTTTAATTGTATTTATTTATTTCAGCATCAAATCAATTATGATAATAATAATATAATATAACTAATACGAGCAATCAATTAATTAAAATTAAAAACAAATCATGTCGAACAGTTGTCATTATCAATCGGAATCGATTGTACAACGTGAACCACATACTATTATGGATAATATCATCACGAGTTAAACACTTCGTAACAGTTTAAGATATTAACAGTTTAATCAATGAATTTCATTTTTTTTTTTTTAAATAAAATACAATAAATTATTAAATGATAATAATAATAATAATAATAATCATTGTAAACTCATTTTTACCAAATTTGAAAAAATATTACATTTCAAGTTAAAGTAATATTATCATAAATATTATTTAATATTTTGGTTGAATAAATTAATGGTTTTATAAGAGTATATCAATATAGGTATATTATGTACTTTTATTGATATTTGTACAATATATATTTTATTAAAAAAACGTTGTTAGGTAATATGAATTTTTGCATTAATTTGGAAAATATTTTGTTTGGAAAAAGTAGCTAGGCTTTGATGTATGGATTTAATTTTTACATGTTAATTATTTAATCTTATTTTCCTATGTTTATTTTATTTTATATTCCCTTTCTTAATCATGCATTTATATATCATATTGATACGGTTATACGTCGTAGTAAAATCAATCATAATCTACAATTTACCGGAATCAAAATTATAAATTATTAATTAAAAATAAAACATTGATTTTTCATAGAACCATATTATAATTAATAACACGTTGTACAACTGTCGACCATGACCCTTTTTTATTTACTTGTTTTCAGCACAAATTACTTCGGTATAGTAGTATATTATTTTCTTATAATATTCCAAATTATTACGCATGTCATAGGAAATATTTAATTATATCATAAACTTTTAAAATGTTTAAAAAATAATAATTGTTGAGTCGTGTATGATATCGCAATACAACTGATACTATAATATACGGTGAACGGGTTAAGTTTGCGGTGAATTACGTTTAAAACATGACTGTGGAATATTATATTATATACCAAAGCTCTTAACGCGTGCTTGCATTAAACGTATAAAAGCCCGTCGAGTTGTTTCAAATGTCACGACGATAAAATATTGTATGAAACAAAATACCCGTTTGTTTCGATAGTGTTATACAATATATTTTATATTTTTTTATTATACGAGAACTCTGCGGGTTTTTTCGTCGCCGTCGAAATAATATTTGTGTGGTATAGCTATTGAGACCGTTGTAGATGATGAGGCGAATATTCGCTGCATGAAATTATATTTTAGTTCTTATTTTAATATATGTAGTTATATTGCTTTTTGGATTTTCATTTCTGCATTTTTCATGGTTCAATATTTATGTCACCAAATGTGGTGAAAATATGATATAGCCAAAATAGGTATTGCAGCAATTGAAACGATAATATATGTATATTAATCATCCCAAAATAAAAAAGTAAACTGTTAATAGTTTGTGATGTTAACCATTCAGTACTTAGTGATACGAAATATGTACCTTTTTTTTATATTGAAAAACCCTTGGCGATTGAGATAAAGAGTTGAAACGAACGACAGTACTTATATTCGGATATATAAGAATATTTTTTTGAATTTTTTAGAGCATAAAAATATTTTCTTTTCTTTTAACGTGCCTGTATATTATATACCTATAGTTTACTTCGAGGTTATACAAATCCTTACTCTATAGTTATATAAGCATACCTAACGAAGGCGAATCAACAGTATATCATAATATAATAATATGACGTGCACATCAGTGAATAGTTTAATATTTCAATATCTGTATGTGCATAGTACAGGTACCTGTACTATATATTGTTATTATAATATTACAGTGTATACTTTGCAACCGAGACGCGCAGCCCGCAAACGAAGGTTTCTCCGCGTGTGTAATATTATATTATTCGTATTGGGTATAGCGGCGTACGTGATGCGGTCTTATATATGTTTATAATATCACATTATATCGTCTCTATATATATATATATATATATATATATAGGTACTAACATCGTTAAATCGTTGCGCGCATTGTTGAAAACCCGTCGGTCGTCCCTCGTTCGCTCGCGCGTGTGTATATATATATAACGTAATATATAAATTCCGGCAGGGTCTTCTCCGCCACTGCGCGTACGTATATGCAACGTACATAATATTATACTTATATACATACGCGAGCGCGCAAACGACGACCCACCCTCTCGAGCCTGACCCCTGTCTTTGGCCTCCCCCACCACACGCACACATACACAAGTATATACACGCGTTACAATTATGCGCGCACACTAAGTCGCCGTTAATATCTACGACCCGCCTATATGTACACAGACACACACACACGCACACACACACACACACAGTCTATATATGTATAAGCTCTCCGCCCCGACCGTCGTCGTATCGTCGTCGTCGTCGTCGTCGTCGTCGTGTTTTATGCAAAGTGTTTACCGACGAAACGGGGCCGCCGACGGTTCGCCAAAGTAATTTCGCCCGTCCGCCGCAAAAGCCTTCTGACCCCCACCTCCCCCTACCCTCTTTCAACCATTCTTCGCGCGCCCGCTACTGCTAACCGTACTCGAGGGGTCCGTGGTGTATATTGTATTATATATATACACAGTCATCTCTCCTTCCCGCGTTTTCCTTCGCCTTCCTTCCTTTCTCTCCTTTTCACCTCCACTGCCACCGCCACCGCCGCCGTACAAGACGCGATCAATACGACAGACACACGTCGTCGTCGTCGCAATGGTATATAATACATGCGTATATGTATCATATAAGATCTTTTTCTCCTTTTTCATTTGACTGGGAAATTTCAACTTATAACTGGTTTCATAAACGTAGTTATCACTTCTCAGTACCTACTGAAACGTGTGTCGTTTTTAAGAGAATTTTTTCCCTTACACAAAATATAAATACTTTGAAAATCATAAATTATTATAATTTTTTATTTATCAATAGGTTGTACACCACGTCAAAATCGAAATATATTATTGTATAATGTTGAGTATAATAAACATAAAAATCAAGTATTATATATTATATAAATATATAATACTCGTTTGTTCCAATAGTTTATATTGAATAAAAATACAATAATGATACGATAAATGCATAACTATTCAACCATTTATCTTGATTTTATTTGTAATTTAATTGTTAAAATTAAATATTTTGAAAAACAAATAGTTATAGGTTATGTTTCAATAATATGTCTCGTATAGACATTGATTAATGATAACAAAATAATCGTTTCTTTTTTTTAAAATTAAATTATTATTTTACAAATAGTGTATATTGTATTCATTATTCAAATAGGTATCCTATATTATTATTTTTTACCAACACAATAAAGAACACTTTTACTGATTTAATTTATTATATTTAAAATCGTAAAATATGCATATTGTCAATATAGTTATATTTAAATAATATAAAATATATAAATATCAAATTACTCATGACTTATAATATTATTAAGAAATCAACAATAATATAATAAGTAAAATAGAGTTTGATTGTAAATTTAACTGTCGCTTAAACTTAACTAGATTCTAAAATTAACTTTTATAAGATACCTATTTTATTTTATTTTCACAAAAATACCCAATATTTCAAAAATATATTATGTTTAAAAATGATGTACAGTTCTATTATTCGTTGACCTATATGGCTATATAAATTCCATGTTCAGTAATAGTTTCTTAAAAAATAACACATTTTACTCGTATAAATTATGCCATACTTACCTATAAACATCAATATAGATAATTAAATGATATTATTAAGAGCTAAAACTGACGTATAGATTCTTACTTCATAAGAAATCATTTAGCAGTTATTATTTTGATTTTTAATTTATCAAATATTAATATCGATTTTCACCAATCGGATACGAGTATTGACTCAAATATAAGGACTGTGATCAGTCTTATTTCTTTAAAAGCAAGTTGTCACTTGTTATGAATGTATTATCTATATAGTATATTCTATACTCATGACAATTTTAAGTATAATGTTACTTCGTTCCTAAAAATTAATACTGTATATTTAATCTATATTTATTGTCTCAAAATTACTATTTGTATTATTTATTTTTGTTTTGTTTATTTTAGTCTTAATTATAACCAATGTAGTATGTTTATTATTGTGTTATTTTTTTACAATATGGTTGAAATACTATTGTAAAACGAATTATAAATGAATTAATTTATTAACAAAAATATAATACAAAAAATAAATTATATACATTTAGTAATTTAATTTTTATAGCTATTATGTTGAAGTTCATTTTTTAATCGTGATGATTACGTTAATCTAATCATTAAGTACAATGTAAATATTTTTTTTCTATTCACTTCTTTCAAATCGAATTTAAGTCAAATAAAAATGTATAGAAATAAAGTCAGATGTTTTGTATAGTTTGATTTTTTAAGTTCTGATAAAATAAAATATCACTTTTGGATTCTAAATAAAAAATAAACTTAAAAAAATATTTTATCCTTAAAGAAACAGTTTTGAAAGTTTGAAATATATTATTCATATTCATTAGTATATTCATTTAAACTCTTTTGTTTGAATAATCTATATTTTAATTATTTAATTCTAATCGTAAGATTGTGAATTCAATGTAATTAATATTATATTATTATTGTTTTATTCTACAGCTTTTCTTAAAATAATGACAATTATTAATTACACGGAACACTAACGATAAGTCTATATTTTTATGACACTCGTTTTAAATTTACACAACTCCACGACTTGCTTATAAAAATTGTACTACGTCAGCCCTCTCGTGGAGAAATAAAAAAAATATTTATATTTTTTTCATAAGTACGCTGTGTTACGCTTTACTTTTTGTTTTATGAATTACAGCGGTAAAACAAAGGGAGCAACAATTTTAATTGATGTTTTATTTTTAATTCTTCATATATTTATCTACAACACTTACACAATATAAAATAATATGTAGGTGTATTGTAATAAAGTGAACATTATACATTTATTGTAGTACATAAGCACTGTTTAAACAAATTATGTATAATAGGTACCTAATACTAAAAAAAATTTAAGGTGATTTATTATCTCAATATACATAATATGAATACTTTGGTATTAATTAAAAATAATAAAGGCATGAAAAATTAAAACCTCAAGATTCCCCTAAATGTCTATCATTTATATTTATATATATATATAATTATACAATATACATATTTAATGTGTATGTACATAATATTAATGTGTTTTTAAAATAATCTGTGTAGAAATCAGTATATTATAATATTAACGTAAACATTATTACATTTATATAATTATACATACGAGTATACGAGAATCAATAATTAAATATAATATTACGTTATATAAGAGTAGATTAGTATATCGATTTTGTAAAAAAACATTTACATGTAAAAATAACGTATAATATTATTTATATTTTAATTACTTATTTGTTATCACTACTTTTTACAATATATCAATATACCTATACTATATAATAACACGTATGTCTGTTGTCCATACAATATGGTAGTGAACAATACATAGCGTTGCACTCGTTGTATTACCTATATCTATTATATAATTTGAAAGGAATTATATTTACATATGAGTTATACTGTAAATATACAATTTACCTACCGAACGACTAACGAGAAATATTATATATACAATATATATGTGTTCACTGTTCACCCACTCCTTTTCTTCCAAGCACATGTGACGGAATATACGGTTGTATTATTATTATTGTTGTGTTTATATAAATAATAACAATTATTGCACTCGAACAACAAATATTTTGCTGATTTCATATCGTTGTATAAATTTCGTTGTTGAAACTCATGCCGTTATTCGGATTAATAAGGAACGCAACCGCTGGCAGTGGTTGCGGCGGCTGAAACAAAGGGCAAAATCATGAATAATTCTCGAAGCTGTTCCGACGGAATGTATATATATATGAATACGTCCAAAATACTACACGATATTATCACAATCTATAGGTATACGAAAATATATATATATACACACTGTGGTTGAATAATAATAAAATAGTAAGAGCAGACATAATATATTATATATAAAATACAACCCAACCGTTGCTAAACTAACTCAAAGCGGGCGAGCGATGTTAGTGAAAGGACGAAAGGATCAGGTCGTTTTTTCTAGCTATGTAGGTATACAAATTGTCTATGCAAATTCATTATCGTATATAATATATAACAATTAACAATACGTATCTATGGTAGTTAAATAAAATTATAAGTATCGATATAATCGTTTGGGTACCGGATGTGATATACATAATGATACATCACACGTTTGATCATTTCTGCAATTAGGTATTGTGTGTATTGTATACTTTTGTGAAAAAATAAAGGTCGATGGTTGTCATCTCCAGTCCACCTTTCTCTTCATGGACATAGTGTGAATACGCGGGACAGTCCCTGATAAATGTAACGGACAATAATTGTGCGAGAAAGTCTCCCACGCCACACATTAGGTAAACATTATAACATTATAATAAATACATCATTCAAAATAGACTTGTAAACACATAATATTATTATATTACATGATATAAAGTGAGCGTAATTTCAGCCGTCACGGGGCCGGCTTTGTATTCCGTACTAATATATATATATAGGCAATATTTTATACATATATACTGTTTTAAGCTGTATCCATGTAGATATATATTATATACTTACAGGATCGGAGTGCCCGCGAATTCGCTAGTCCTCTCCAATTAGTTGTCGTCCGTCAAAAGCTCTCGAATTCAAACAACAGCCAAGGATATATTATATAGGTACCTATATAGAGGACAGAGGCAGTACACACACATATATATATAGACATATAATACTATTACCTATAATGTATAATGTATATAACTAAATTTACTTATTCGTGAAGTAATACTATATTATTATTATTATTATAAGCACGTGTCGAAACGCGTTTAGCGTTTTCGGACCGTTTGAAATTGTGTTCAGAAATGTTTGCGACGATGTACCTATAGATATTATATTTATGAAATTATATTATATTATACTGCATCATTAATATTTTACAGGTTTCCTATTAAATTTCCAAGTCCTCCAAACCTTAATTTCGGAATGAATACTGATTCCAATTAAAAACACCAACCTATAGATTATAGATGTTATAATACCATTGCACATAACCAATAAGAGTAGATAAATATTTCTACATAGATACCTATAATAAATAAATATAATATATATTATAGACTAGCCGGGATCAAATATATATCAAATCGTATAAAATAAAATACGGCAGTATAATACTTGCTGACTGTATCAAATAAGCATATAATATATTAATAGTATGAAACATAAATTATACCTAGAAAACTTGACTATACATGTATTATGTGTGTAAGTAAAATATGCTTGTTAACCCTTTGAGTGCCATAGACGCATATATGCGTCCACCATACAACAACCGTCAAGTGCCATGGACGCATATATGCGTCTTCGCTTGTTAAAATCATTTACTGCTGTTATCAATACTTAAATGTATACCAATAGATTGCAAATTCAAAGACGATTCCAAAGACGTTTAGTAAAAAAATATCGGATAAATAGCAATGAAGTTATAAGTGAATTAATTATATTATATTTTCAGTGATAACCAAAATGTGTTGTTTATCAATTTTTTTTTTTTTAACACCGTTAATTATCATTCGTTAAAATGTTAGAAACCACTGAACGCTTAATTCTAAAAGTACAATTACTTTGAAAATTTAAGTCCAAAATTTTTTTTTTTTTTTTTAGTCATTATATTATTCAATTAATAAAAATAATAAAATATAAAAAAATTAAAATAAAAATGCAAAAATAACTTGGTCTGGCAGGTGTCACTGGTCAAAATTAATTTGGCACTCAAAGGGTTAATTATTTTTAATTTATTTATTTTTAACCCACGTTTTAACATGTTGCTTATTGGTTGCCGTTATGCGAATAATATACTAGGGCCAGATTAACGTATTATAATATAAATAGGCAGTACTTATATGAAATTTCAAATAGAGTGCCACATTTTTAGAGGCATCAAACATCATCAATTTTATATTCGTAAATAAATTATAGTTTATATACTTCATAATTATCTTAATAGATAAAAAATTTATTTTTACATATATTTACTTTTTAGTGTAATCTATATACAGGTATAAGCTGCTATATACTTCTACCTCTAGGTAATGTTTACTGGTATATGATTTACACATATGTGATGTAGCAATGTAATAGATGGACGTTATAGAATATATTATATTATGTTAACGTGTTTAAATAAAATAAAAATAATATTGGAGGTGTAATATTAAGGTGTCAGATCGCAGATATAGAATTACGCTTTTAAGCGTATTTGTCTTTAATCCAATCTTGAATATTGGCATATTATTATGCCTACCTATAATATAATATAATTATTTTTTAGCTGCAATATACCAACACAGTTATATTTTTTCAAAGACAAAATATCTTATTATATATTTTTCGATAAATTATTATACAATTTACAGCCCGCGCATTTATCAGTAGAATTGAATTAACATTTAACATATTATATAATACACCAATTTGCCAATTTGGTATCATATATATATATACATACCTATATAATGCATTTATGCATATAAATATTTACCTATAAACATAAATGTATGTATAATATTTTTGAATTATTCTTACGAAATAACACTGTAATATTGTGCCTGTTATAAATATATTGTGCTATGAAATATGTCAATAATTGTCAATAAACTTAGGTATACGTACTATACGTACCTATACGTACTATATATGTACAAATAATTTATGATTTTAATTTTTATAAACTCTATAATAAGTAATAGCTCAGTATTTTTTTTTTTTAACCAATTGATTTATATAATTAACTTTTAAAAAGTCAACATTTTATAGCATATATATATAGGTACTAGGTAGATAATATAAAGCAACGGTATTAACAAAGAGAAATGTATCTCAGTTAACACACTTTCAATTAACCTTTTTTTTATGTACTACGAACTAATACGAAGTGTTTTTGTTATTATTATCATACTAATATGATAATCTCATTTTAAAGTATAATATTCATACATTTTTTGAATACCGTAAATTATTATACATATAATCATATTATTTATATTTCGTATTTATGGTGTTCTACTGCAATACTATCATGTTCAAAAACTACCTATTATTTATTATATTGAATAAAAAATATCTTTTTTTTAATTTTAAAATCCAAAACTGCAGAGTAAAATGTAATTACATTTTTAAAATAATTAAAAATAAGATTATTCTAAAAAATGTTTGGTTAAAATATTATAACATATATATTATAATAAAGGCTAAAAATGACCGAAACACAATTTCTTTGTACCTATACCTAATGTTTATGACCAAAGTGAACATAAAAGGTTCTCATTTAAATTATAAAACGTATACAGTCTCAAATTCATAAATAAGGTAAATATTTGACCATCAAATATAATACGTTTGAATTCAAGAATACTAGTGAAATTATTTCAGCGTAATAAAGTCAAAACATATTGCATTATACAGGCACTTTCGTGTTTAATAGAAAATTAAATTGTTGCGTGGTATACACATATTATTAAATAAGGTCCAAAAAGTAATGTTATCGCCGGGCATGTATATAATAATAATATTATTATTATAATGTACGTCATATAATACCTTCATATATAAAAAAAGAACTTCACACTCACGTTAATTTATTCATAATGTTATATAGGTAGGTACTATTAATAGGTACATAATTGAACTCGATGTAATGCATCACATAATGCAATTGATTTATTATTTAATTCGTTTTACAGAACACAATATATATGTAGCCATGTAGGCATATTTATGTTTATAAAAGTGGATGCAGATGTGAATCATAACAGCAGGCATTATATGGGTATAGACGTACACAACAAGTAATAATAATACAAAATATATTACCAGAAACTTAAGAAAGTGCAAAAATACGAATCTATAATAATAAGCCTAATACCAACAACATTGAATGTATAATATATTATGTTAAAATATATCGATGAGGTTTGCATCAGCAGGTATATCGTATATGTATTATAATATATTCCTAAATTATATAATTATATTTTTTTTTACATTAAATGTTTATATAATAGGTGTAAATGTCGAGTATAGCTAATAAATATTAATATTTATAAGTTTTATCTGGCGAGGATATAACAATCTCATCATTTGATAGGTTTATACGCTGAAATTACATTTAAATACGTCAAATAAATTATATTATTATATATATTCCAGGGCTGACATTGAATTGAGTCCCGCAAATACTTTTGAGTTATCAAAGTTGAGTCCGACCAATATTGATAGGTTGTTCGAGTTGAGTTTCAGCCTATTATTGATATATATATTGATTGCTTATATTGTTTTTAATAATAATAATAATAATGTTTTTAAAATAATAATAATAATTATTTATGATATAATAATGTTTTAATAATAATAATTATTATTATTATTATTATGTGTAATATAATTATGTTAATAATTAATTAGTGACTGGTAAAAATTTAAATGATACAGATTTTAAAAAGTCAAATCTCTAAATTTGCTTATTTATAAATTTGTTGGTCTGCTCCCGTGAAAATTTTTCTATTTCTAATATATCTTTACATGTTCTTTTTTTACTTTGCTTTTTAATTTTATACATTTATCAGACTGTATCCCCAGAAGAGTGTCCACAAGAAAAAATATTTGGATGACCCGAATGGAATGAAATATAAAGCATTTAATTTTGAGTGACTTTTACTGTGTAGGTAATTATGGCATTTTATCTATACGGACTCAATTCAATATCACCGTATTCCAGATGCTATCCCTGCCATATGTAGTCCCTAACTACAGATGTATAATTTAAGGTAGCTTACATTTTGGTTATACGAGTACCTATAGTACATATTATATTGTTACATTCAATATAATCTATAGAACTATCTATAAATAAGAATCGAATTTTGAAGGAGTGAATTAGTTACTTTTACCTATAGCTGGTTTTAAAAATGCATTATAAATAATATTTTTTTTTAACCAATTAATTGGTATAATTAACTTTTAAAATGTCAAAATTGTATAGCATAGGTACATATATATATATAATATAGGTATAGAATATAGGTATAGATAACATAAATAGCAACGCTATTAACAAAGAGAAATGTATCTCAGTAAACACACTTTCAATTAACCTTTTTTTAAATTTATTTTTACATTATAATTTAAAAGTATTTAAAGTTTAGATGATTGGAGTTATTAAACAACATTTTGTGGGGTATACTACTATGCTACTCTACTCCAATTAACTATATAAACTTGAAATATTTATAATAATAGTTATAATTAGTTAATTAATCGTTTCAAATTGTCTTCAATTTTTAAGTATCGAAATATTATGATTAAGAATATGTATAATTAAAAATTTATGTAGTCTTTCAAAAACGTTAAAATCATTTAATATAATATAATCATTGATTATAATTAATTAAGGACCATATTTACATTTATTTAGATTTTTAACTATTTTAATAAAATTACTTATTAATAGGTACTAATTTATTTTTATCAAAAGAGAATCGATCTTTTTACAGTCAATTGTTGGCAACGGATGACTTTTTTTCAGGTTTTATAATGCATTTGAATCAAAGTTTAAATATGATGTAGTTTCTGAGTAACTAAAATGTATAAAATATATACTAATGATAGTATTATAGTCCTTATAAAAATATAAAATACATGCATCTAATAATAATTATTATATTCAAACAGTTTTTATAAAATTTAAAATGTTCATAGATTACTATAATTAATATAACTATATACGAATTTCAATTTATCATTATATATAGTCATCATCGATATACTATAACTTCTATATCCATTATCATGAGCCGATAAATCTATAACGTTATATTATCCTTAATACAAACGGTTATAAATAACTCTCGCAAAAATGAATACCAAAAGTTATCAAATTAACAATTTATAGAGTAAAAGGTCGATTTTCTTTTGAAAAAAAATATAATTGGTATACGCTTAGACCACAGGACTACATTTTTAATGAAATGGTATGAGAAAATCTATGAACATTTAAAAATATGGTCCTTAATTACCTAGTATAATTTAAAAGTTTTCAAAAATTACAATGAATTTGAACAAATTGATTAGTAAAGAAAAAATTGGTAGGGAACATGATGCTTGGTGATTCACCCAATACACGTAATAGTATTATATATATTATATATATATATGTAGAGGCTAGTAATGTTAATAATAGACATCAAAGGTGGTGCGTATGTATGTGACATATAATATTATAATGTAATATGTGAGGCGGATAGGTACACTGCAATAATATTTAAATAGAGTGCCACGCCATCGCGTGTGTATCGGACACCATAAGACGCGGACGGACAAGAGTGCGTGAAAAGGACGACCGGCGCCGGCGGCGACGACGTATATTATAACGATATAGTAATATAGTAATATGCGCACATATAGACCGGCAAGGAATCAAAGAGCGAAGCGCTGGCGGGCGGTTTTGAATCAATAGCCGCGCGCGCGCTACCCGCGTGGTCGTCGTCATCGTCGTCGACCCAAACCGGCCCGTCACCATTGGTGCCACCGCGGCGGCTGTCGTCGTCGTCGTCGTAGTCGGAGTCGCAGTCATCGTAGCCGCCGCCGCCGCCCGTCCGTCAGCGTCATCCACTGACGGACGGGCGGGCGACGGCTGTTCGAATACGCCAAAGAGATCAAAACGGCTCGAACGGTGCGTGGACGGCACACACGAACGACCGGTCGTGGCTGGGTGGAGGTGCCGGCGGCTCGGGATTACGGCTCGGGATTACGATATAAGCGGCGCGGGTGGGGTGGGGGTAGGAATGCGGTCTGCGCGCCCACCGCACCACTACTCCACCGCCCGCGCGGCCACAGACTCCGCCGACGACTCAACTGCCTTCGCCGCCATGCCCGCGCGCGCCGTTCTCGAGAGTCGTTAAAACGGTTCGCCGACGCGCGCGCCGCGGGTAGGGGCGACGAGCGTAGCGGCGGTGGTGGCGGTGGCGGGCGGCTGAACAGTGCTAAAAACGCTACGATTGTGGTTTCTGCGCAAAGGGTCACCTCGGCGGCGGTCGACGAGCGGAGTGCGCGAATGGCGGCGCGTGCGTGCCCGGCCGGCTGACGGCCATCTTTGATTTCTTCGCCCCCGCCGAGCCGAGGCCACCGACACCGCGGTCGACCCGACCCGACTGCCGACGGCGGCGTTTTATTTCGTATTGGCCGACGCCCGGCGAGAAAAGTACATGTACCGTCCGAGTGTGTGTATGGAAAAAGTATATAAAATAAATATAAAAAAAAAAAAAAACGCGCACGGAAAAGGGCGAAAAAAATATTATATTTTCTACCACGAGTTTTTCCGACCTCGTGGGCGTGGCTTGAATACAGGAAAAAACTGTAAGCGGCCGATATATTATTATACAATATAATAATATACGCGCGCGTGGATTCCTGAAGTATAAACGGTTATTTTTTTCCTCGATTCATCTGGAAATGCACGTTTTTCGAGATCGCGGATTATTGGATTTCATTTTTTCAACTAGACGATTACAATATTATTGACTACAAAAATTATGATGTATAATATTATGTATAGACGAAGATTAATAAATGTTGATGTTTTCTGCAGTGGTTCTTTCTCATTAATTCGTCGGTTCGTTTCAATCAGCCACTGCAAACTCGCACTGCGTTAATAAATATCGATTTTTGTTTTTGAAGGTCCGATCGATTTATTTTTACTAGTCTTATTAAAACTTACGAATTAACACATTAAACACGATTTATAATAATTTTACCTACGAAATTTGCTATCATATATTATACACATGTATATACATAAAATATATTATATATACTTACGACGTGAACTCGGAGCGCGGTCGATGCATTACTGATCGCCGCGAGACGTATAGGATTCTGCGATTACGAGTCTTTTGCGAGGGTGAATCTGTGAGGTCCGTTTTATTCCTTTCTTTCATCTCCGCGTAACCGGTTCTGTGTGCAGTCCGTGCGTTCCCACACACCGTTACGCGTATTTACCACTCTCGATGATCAGTTACAAAATATCAGTAACAATAACAATAATAATATTATTCATATTATTCCGCAAGATTCTGTATGCATTTCAAACCGAGATGTGTATACTTATAATACCTGCAGCAACTCGCTTCTCGAAACGTTTTCCCACGCAAACACAATTATATCAGAGTTTAGATGGTTTCGTTCAATGTTCAATGACTATATCATAGTAGGTTTATACGTGTTGTATTCGTTTTACATTTAAAACGCATAATATACAAGGTTTATATAACTAATATGTTTAGCGAATAAAATGTATTTTGCTACGTAATGTGTTAATCCTATTCGCGATCATACAATAACATAATATTATGTTATTTATACTGGGTCTTAATACTCTTAATATGTTTGCTGTATACCTATATGGCTATATTGTAAATAATATTGTAACGGGTTCTATATACTTTTAAGCTATAACTAGATTTTTCCAGATGCATTTATAAATATTGTATTTTTTGTCACCGAAGTGATAAGTTAAAAGATATTCATATAAAACGTAGATATAAACTACTATAAACGACGAAATATAATATTAAAAACTATGTTAAATTATATTTTGTACTATTATAGCATATTATATTGTCAAGAAAATTATGTTACAGCGA
This sequence comes from Rhopalosiphum padi, assembly GCF_020882245.1. Classification (NCBI taxonomy): domain Eukaryota; kingdom Metazoa; phylum Arthropoda; class Insecta; order Hemiptera; family Aphididae; genus Rhopalosiphum; species Rhopalosiphum padi. The sequence goes on along the minus strand of NC_083597.1, from coordinate 63,245,782 downwards.
TGATCGTCTTAGTGAAACTCGAGTTTCATTCAATAAAATTTAGCAATAATATGTTATATTCTTTTGAAAAATGTACCTATTCCTTTGATAATATTACTTTTTTTGAGTAGATACCAGATACCTAGATATATTATAATTATGTATTAGCCGGTATACTAATATATTATTAGTGGTATTGTTATTTACAATTCAAGTTAAATATCATATTAATTTTGTACTATAAAATCCACGGGTGCACGTTCAGTACCTACAATTTCAACTTAAATGGTAGCATATATTATATTATGCAATGGAAATAATAGATTATTATTTCACTATAATCAAACACCGTTTAATTTGAAACTAGATTGAAATCATATTATTATAATAGGTACGTATGCTAGTTATTGACTATTGTTACATTAAATGTACTATTTACTTGAATCTTTGTACGATCGTATGTTGGATTGAACCTATTTAATATCACGCTCTTATGCAACAATTCATAGATTATATGATTATATATTATCGTATTATTAAATAAGTTTATATGTATTCATTATTGTAACGTATAAAATATACGGGATGATTATACTTATGTCAATACATCTAAAATTATAAGTACCTCTAATGTAATATACAGGTTTGAATATAATTCAATAGTTAAAATGTATAATTTATACCTATAGGTATATATACATATATATCATTATTGCCTTACAATTTACAGTTAATTTAGCAACATTATAATATTATATTTATTCTATGTATATAGATAATCTGCAGAATGAATTTTAAAAAAATATATAAAACCTATATTTTTCTGTTTATACAAAAAAATGGATTTAATATATCAGACCATTTTAATTTGAAAACAGGCATAATTTAAAAAAAAAAAACCATTATTATGTTTTTGTTAACGTTTTATTAGTATAGTTAATACCGATACATTCACAATAATTAGGTACCAATAGGTACATATTATATAATGTTTATAGGTAAGTATATCTATAATGGTTTGGTTTCAGATAAATTAAACTTTTAACTAAAATCCTCAAGAGTCTAGATGACTTCATTATTTTAAACATAATTATTCAAAATCAGGTTTAAAAAATATGTTATTAAAGAACTATAGGGTTAATATATTTCTGATTATTTACTTTATTTTATAGTACCTATAGTATTTGTCTATATTATCTTAGTTCAATTTTATGGTAGAATATAACAGAATATTACAGAATTTTGGTGTCTGCTAAATATATATTTACTAAAATATTGGTACCTAAATGTTTTTAAATATTACATATACCTGTATATTATGTGTATAATTCCCGAGAGTTCTCCCAGTACGGTTGTATACTTCCACCGTATTGAAGGAAATAAAATCACCATAAATATATATATATATATATATATATATATATATATATAGGTATATAAGTAACTTAAAATATATTTTAGAGCCGTCCACTCGGTCGATAATATATTGTCTGCCGATTTGGTTATAAACGGATTATATATATATATTATTATTATTATTGTATATGTATAATTAATATAAATAAACGCACGCTTAGACTATACGCAAAAGTCTATATGCCCATTATAATATATCATATATTCTACCTACTGTCCTAAAGTTTTCCATAACGTTTCATGGAAAACTTTTGCACGAGACAAACGCAAACTTTTCCCCTAATACGTGATATTCAGAGACGCGGCGCATCTGCAGTACACGTACATGGTCGTCGACCGCCGCAAAAACTAAAGCCGTTCCGTTTTTGCGATAGTCAGGCAAGGACTGTACATATGTATTATATTATAGTAAGTAACTATCTATTAATATAAATAATCGTGTCGCGTAATCGTATATACCACACACTGTGGTAGTCACGAGTGCAGACTATAACCGCGGTAATCATATAACATACATATTATATTATATATATAATATATGTATACATAGATAATACCCAAATATATGTAATTTTATTTTCTGTTATCACCGTATAATATAGGTTTGTACCATTGTAACGCCACTTACATAATGTATATTTATACAATATAATTCAGGCGACAGAATCAAAGAGTTGGGAATCGCGATCCTCCGCCATCATCCCCCTTAACTACTCGAAGGGTATACACGCACATGCACGTGCGCTCAAAAGTAACGTATTGATTTTCCCTGTGGAACCCAAGAAAACGGACACACCATTGTAATATTGTAATGTCGTGCAGATTCGTGTCGTCGACAAACCATGTGACTTATGTATCATAGGCACGTACGTAGAATAAGTTTTTTTTTGTCAAAGGCGGTTAAACAGCTTAACATACGCACACATTTTATTTTATTAGGTAAAAGAAAAATACTTTCTTCCGGTTGTTAAGGTTTGAACGAATTGATATAATATTATTGTATTAAGTCGATTTCTTTCTACACTCACGCCGCCTTTTATGGGATATAATATTAATTATCATATGTCGTACACTTTTTAATTTGGTCTTTTTAAATAAAGGCAGGTCGTATGATTTTTTTGAATTTTACTTCACAAATGGCCAGTTTATATTCAGGCTTATTGCAAAAATCGATTATAGCTTAGGAAATTTGTAATAAATTATAAATTATAATAGATACAAAAGTCAATTTTTCTAGTATTTATTACAAACATACATATTTATGTATAGTTTTATATTATATAGGTATTCGAAAAATATAACTATTATTTTATATTACATCAGTGAATTATATATTTATATATTATTATTCTAATGAAGCATTAAAGAATATTTATTTTTAATTTAATTTAAATTTATTACTAATAATAAAAATAAATAATATACTTACCAGTATGCATTGTTATAATTATTATATTAGATGACCGTTACCTTGTTGTAGCTTTATTTATACTTAGATTATCAATGCGTTCTTCTTTAGGTTATATACGTTATATTTATCCCTAATACTTCTGTTCAGCATTATAATAATAAATTAAAATGTACAAAACAGGTTAAAGTCCAATAATACAGATAAGAAGCTAGAAATCTAAACAATATTAGGATTATTATGAATATATCATATCCAGAGATTGACATGATTATTAGGGGGTTTTGGATTGGATACTCCCCCCTCTTTCTAGTTCTATGTACATTTGTAATATATAATAAATACGTAATGAGTCTTATATTTATCATAGTCATTAATATATTATTATAAATAAAAATAATTTTATAAAGGTATATAGTGTAAAGTACTTAAGTACATAATATTATAATTAAATAATTACCTTGATACTTATCACTTAAAAGTACCTTCCATCTGTCTACCTATCAACGTGGGAAGAAATGGGTAATTTATGTGTATAAATGTATATTAATAAAATTCACTTATCCTACCACCGAGACTTGTAAATAAGGACATCTGTGTTAAAAATATAAAAATTGTAATTTTGGTCCTCTATCTATAAATTATATTCTATATTATTTTTAAAAAAATGTCTTGGTTTTAACAAATACAATAACTTGTACTTATATTTGTGTTTGCGATTTGTAACGGCATATTATATTCATTATTTAGGTGGCCTCGTTGTGTATATAATATTTTTATACACGTCACATAGTGTATGCTGGGAAATTCAAGAAGTCCATATCGACCATATCGTCATCTATACTTTCGTGTATAATTTCTAGACTGCATTGCTTCACAGCTCCCAATTCATATGAAAATCCAGTTTTAGAATATTCGTTATTTTTCATAACAATCAGTCAACCTACGAGTTTACGACTTTTTAACCTTAACATTATATCATCTTATTTATCTTCCCAAAGTTTAAATCCGGCCATGACGAATTAATAGAAACCAAAATTCATAAGGAAGAATAAACAAAAATCAATATAACACAGGTACTGTTTGCCAATAATAAATAACAATTTATACAACCTATACATATTTTTTTGTTTTACTATAAGATTTTAAATTGTTATTTGTTTTATATTATTTTAATATTTTTATTTAATTCTAACGTTATTGATGTAGCAGAAATGCGTTATTATTAGATACTCTTATCGTATTATGCTTATACGTTGGTCAGTTCTTGTAATATTGAATTTAACAAAAATTTACCTGCGATAACGATCGTAAGAAACCCTCTGAACCCGCCCATTTTATTTTTAGGAATCGAATATTCTAAATATACGGAACATTTTAGAGCTGTGGAAGTAGCGCTACCTAGTAACGCAGGGCCGCTTGCCTCCAGTTAAACGTTGTCCTCGAGAGCTGCATACCGCCAGCTAATTTAGCGTATGGTAAGAATAACAGTGTTCTATAACAGTATAATACGACCGTGATATGTCGTATTAAGTGATTTAAATACTTAATAATTTCGTTTAAAGTTTGTATTGTATTACTGTTTTGGTCAATTTATAAGAACAATAATTTTATTTGGATTTATCATAATAATATTTAAATATACTATTTAATAATTATTATTATTCAGATATTATGTTACGCTTAAAGAGAAGTCTATACAAAACCCCTTTTTTTGTACACGGTATAATTATTATAATATATTTAACTAAAAAGTATTTTACTTAATAGTTAATAGATTCAATTATTTATAAATATATTTTATGAATCATTAAATGCATTGAAAAGTATTTATATATTTTTAGACGTTTAACAGATATATTACTTACCTATTTTTTATTTTTTTTTGACAATCAAAATAATTATAATCACTATTCACTATTCAACATACCAGCATATTAAGATTATAATTTTAAAAAAAAGTTATTTTGATTTTTATATACATTTCATATTATCGTATAAGAAATTTCTTAGTATACCGTATACTAATTAATTTTATTAAGATAACACTGCAACACCGAATTTCTACAAGAAAAATGTATTCGCGTATTTCTAATAATAATATGCTGGATTGACTCTATGACTGTCCAATTTTATTACCAATCGTTTTAGAAAGAGAACATTTTTCAACAACATAAATTTATAAACACGTATTAATTATTTAACTGTGAAAATACATTATATTTTTTTAATTACCTTTTTAACAATAAAAATTGAATAAATCAGAATTAAACATTCGTATCAAATAAATTAAATATCCTACCTATAAGGTACGAATTTGTTGATAATAAATTATTCGAAGTTGCACTAAAATTAATCTATTCATCAACCCATTCTTGGAATTATTTAGTTTGTAATTTTCTTGGAATTCCACAAAATTAAATATCCTATCTATTATAAACGTTAAAAAATATAGAGGTGATTCCGTCTTAAAACGTATTTTAAACGCTTTATTAATATAAAAAAATCGTACCTATTTCATAAAGTTAATGTAAATAAAAAATAAACAATATTACATACATAATTTGTTATTATTTATATTATACATGTATCTTTAAAAGCTACACCACACAATTTATCAACACTAAACAATAATTAATTACCTTCGGAATTTAACAATTGCACTATAATAATACATTGTAGAGTGTTAAATACAATTATATTATAATGTATGATACTTATGTAAAATTATAATAATATTATATTAATATTTTTCTGGGCAATAAAATTGAAATTTTTAATTTCTTAAAATGTTTTTTTTAAACTTATCTTGATAAAAAAAATCTAGAAGTAAGTTCTTACATGAACAAATGGTGATCATTTCATACTATTTATATCTAAAAAAAATTAAAATGAACATCCCCCTACGATAGAAAAATATTATAAATATTTAAAAACTGGTGAGTACACATATTTCACAATTCCTATAATATTGCGATTTCAATTATTTTACTATTGTCTATTTCTACGTGATCTTCTATTAATGATATTTGTTTTCATGCTATTATACATTCCTAATAATATTCGCACAAAACCTAACATAGTAACTAAAAGTATAATAGCTTAATAATTATATATATTTTTTTATTTTGCCTTCCTTGTTAAATATTGTATTTTGGCTTTTTGACAATTTTATTTGAAAAATACATTTTATGTTTGACTTGCTTACACGTACAAAATACGTGCGTTTCTAAAAATTATAAAATATAACGTCATTTTATGATTATTCTTTGAAGATATTCGCTTGATATTTTAATGTATATAAAATAGGTACTGTTTTAAAAAATATTATAAAATATATAGAATTTGTTTGTATTGCATTTACGGTTTAATGTTTGATTCTCCTTAATCTATACCAGAGATAACTTGATGAATACTAATTAGTATAATTATTCTTATTACAGATCGAATTGGTATCCGATGCTTATATTCTGCCTCTAGTATTGCACTTTTCAAGAAAACCACGAAATATTTTCAAAGCGATTTTTTTTCGAAATAACAGGAAACTTAAAATCACAAAACTATGATCGTGTTATTTTTTTGATTTTATTTCATTGTCATATTGCCAAGTTAGGTACATTAAAATGGTGAAAATAAATGATGTTGTTACTTACAATTATATTAGGTACCTATATATTATAATAAGGTAGAACCAAAAAGATTAATTGGTAAGTGCCTTCAATAAAGTACGTGTTACATTAGAAATAAGTTTAGTACATCGCTAGTAAAACCCAATATGCAGTGTATTGCGGAAGTTAATCATGGAGAATGTATGTTAGGCTGCCTAAGTACGATATAATTGGGGGTTAATATAAACAAAAACTACAGCGCAATATTATAATAACGTGGTTGTTCACATAACCAAAATCTTGAAGGCAATTCATGCATGACAAACAATGTTAAAACTTAAGTATTATTTATTTATTTATTTTAGCATATTTTAAAATTCTATTTATATGCTAGGTATAAGAAATAAATAATATTTAATTGATAAATACTTTTTTTATAATTTTCCACGTTAATACGACTCCGTCTGAATAGTCGCTAAATGCACTAGATTAACTAATTTCATATTTAATAAAACTCTATTATATAGATAATACTTGACGATGTACTTAATTTAATTGAATTTAAATAATTTTGTATACCTAGTGTTAAAATCATATTCTATATTTTTTTTCTATTTTTATAATGTTATTATCATTTAAATATGATATTATAATGAATTTAAATTTGCATTATAACAATAAGAACTATATAATTATATCAATAAATAATGATAATAATTTATAGTTATGTAAATATAATACAACAAAATTTACAATAAAAATGAACAATCATAAAAAAATATTTAATAAATGCTATATTTAATTTTTTTTTTTTGTAATATTATATTTTATGCTGGAAAATATATAATTAATAAACGAATAAATGTTAATCTTTTAAAATGTGTGACTTTTTTAGGTTCCAAGTTAACTGAGAGATGGATAGATCTGTGGATAGTTTTTAGTGGATAATTTGACCCCATTTGTACGTAGAAGTGTCAAAAGCAAGTAATTCCTATTTCCTTGTATATTTAATAATTTAGAAAAAATAACAAAAAACAGCAGAAAAACACCAGTTAATGAAATTATTTTTGTTTTTAGTGAAATTCGAACTCATTAAATTAAATACCAGGTCGTACTACTCATAGGTAGATACTAGTATTTTCTAAATATGGTATAATTTTAAATTATTTCTAATAATAAATGTATTATTTTACAATATTTTTTTATTTTTAACTATTTAAAAACATTTTAAATGTTGGTCTATTTTGGGTTTTTTATTTATGTTGAAAACAATTTTATTAAGTCAAAAATAATTTAACAAAATAAGGTTTCTCACGAATTGTTATAATAGTAATACAATATCAAAAATAAATAGGTACTTTGACGCATTTTATTTTATTTGAATAAATATATATTTAAACAAAAATTAATGCTTTTCCCTGAGTAGATTTTTTTATTTTTCTATAAGTCAAAAAAACATTTATCGTTGAGACTTAAGTTTTTCATTTTAACGTAGGCTATACAATTATACACGTTGACATTTTCATAATATCTACACAAATATTAATCCTATGCCTATAAGCAGCTATACTATACTATACATAACCTATTCACACCATTTTAAAGTACCTATGTCTATATTGACTTATAAGTTATATGCAATGTTTTTTACAAAACTTTAAATAACTTACTTAATAATTGAAAAAATACTAATAGTTATAAAAATATATTATCATTTATCTAAAAAGTAAACTATTTTTAGAAATAAATGCAGTTAACTCATTCGTATTATTCTTTGTTCAGGATAGATTATTTGTATACATAGTAATTTATTATACAATTTAACACATTCATTAAATTTACCTACTCAATGACCTCAAAAACCTATTATTCCAACAATAGCAAGTTTCTCAGTTTTTCAAATTAGTAATCTGGGTTACATTTGAATTGTTACCAATTAATTTTTAACAGTTTAAATCTAAAATTATTCAATTAACGTACTCACATAGGTAATAATTAATGTGTTAATTTTATTTAGTCAAATGTTGACAACATGATGGTAAAATATGTATACATTTATCTATGTATACGTCCAATTAACCTAAACTGTGCAAATTAGTTCACAATTTTTAATATTATTTTTAACGTTTAATTTTTTTTTTTTAAATACGTTTTTAATATTATATAAACTAAATATACAATAATGTATAAGTAAATAATTTGTGTTGTAAATCTAAAAATACAGTCCAAAAAACTATAAAAAAAAAAAATATATCTAATGACGTTCTTGAACAGCTGTTTTTACATTAAGGACATTTTTTTTATAGCACTGAAATAAAATGTTTAAATTCAAAATAGAAATATACAATATAGTAAATTACAGCTTAATTTTGATTTACCTTTAGACGTAATTTAATAATTCGTCTGTTCATAAATAATTTATATTACATAATCCAAAGAAAATTGCAGTTTATACGGTATTTCGAAATAGAAAATTAACTCAATTTATTAAGCTCTATATTTTTTATTACAATAAATTTAAATTAGTTGTTACAATTATTTATGTATTTATTTGATCTATATAGTTATGTAGGTATTTCTTAATGGCAGCTTAAACTTTCGAGTACTCGTATAAAAGTTTGAAATAAACTAAAATATTTTTTTTTTTTATATTTAATAACGATCGATTAACAAGTGGTTAACAATTAAAATAAAATATACTGTCTTTAACCTTGAATAATAATAATAATGATTACTCGAACTTCTAATGTGATCGAAACGTATTGCCTACCAATATAATCATTTTGTGTCTTTTATATCGTACCTAAATTTGACATATTGTTTGATAATATGACATGAGTTGTTTAAACAAAAAAAGAACGAAAAGCGAATACGACAACAAACAAATTAGGTCTGTATATATGGTATGGGTAAAAATGAAATATATTATTTTAATTTGTTTTAATTGCATACACGCTACATTTAAAGTGTTAAATATGTTTTTGAAATTAAATAAGTTATGACCGAAATGAAATATTACAATTTATTCCATGTTTTTTTTTCATAGGGACATTGAGTATATGTAATTTGATTATACACAAGCTATCAAATTTGACATTTTTTAGGGTATAAATAATAAAAATAGTGTCAAGTTCACAACACATTGTTGAAGATTTATGTTATCTATAAAAAAAAATGTTATACAGCTTATACGGTTACAAGAATATTGGTCCTATACAATAAGGTCCATTTTTATTTAGTCCAACTATCAATTATTTCCAATAAACATTTTTATGTAATGTCATTTTTTCCATTATTTTTTTTTAATCATGTAAACTAGTCTATTATTTTTAATGAACAATGTACTTTTATAAATTATTTTATAAGTTTATGTCTTAAGAAAACCAAATGAATAAGAATCACTCATCTATTGTAAATTTAGTTAATTACATCAGCGTTTGGAACACTGTGTAGTTCTAAGTGGTAAGCTAATTCTCTAATATATTCATTGATTTCGTTCTGTTCTTTGTAATGATTATACATACTATATTTTTAACTTGTTCTTGATAAGCAGTAATTTTTTGGGGGACTGGTTGTTTATCACGTGTATTTTCTGTTTCTTTTTGAAAATTTTTTATATTTTCTAGAAACTTTTAAGTATTAAAATGATCAGTTATTTAAGAATTTTTTCCAATTCGAATAGAAATCTTAGAAATCTTTTATAACATTTTTGATTCTCTGTCTTTGATTTAATACAAGTTCATGTACATTCTACATTTCTAGAGAAATTTTAGAAAGGATATTCAATCGGGTAGTTTTTAAATTAAAAAGTTTATTTTTAAAGAAATAATTCTTAATTAAGAATATAATAGTTAAAAAGAAAAAAGTCTATCAATACAATTCTATTATTGAAACCATGATAATTTAAATGTTACCAAATAATAAATTCTTTTAGTTGAGTATTTGGACTGGATGGATTGAACGAAAAATATAGTGGAATAAACTATTTTTTTAGTTATTTAAGAATATTTAAGGACTACAATTTTTAGACTATATATTATCTGGTCCTTATAAATTGGATCAAAATTCTACTAACCACGTAAACTTAACTATACAAATATTTTATTAAATTGTATTTATTTGTATAAATAAAATTGCTTTTACCATCTATATGGTTTTTTTTGTTATTATTATATTTATTTTTATTTATATTATACCTATAGTTTTTATAGAATCTTATACGAAGTATATTTCGACGATTTAAAGACGAATTTTTACATTTTTGAAAAGCAACTATAGATAATTATTATACAGATAATAATTACTAACCTGCAAACGTATTTTTTCATATTTAATATTTAATTAATTTACACATAAATTAAATGTGCTATTTTTCTGTTAATCTAAACTGCAAGTGAGGATTTATATAATTTGTTGTAGGTAATAACCTTTAATTTGATAGAATTTCGATTACAAATTGAGCGTTACTTATATGTGATGATTACATTTTATAATTGAATCAATATTATTGTTTGGTTACGAAAATTATGCAATATGTAGATACTTACATAGTACATATACATATATGTATAGTTAAAATTTATAATACAATTTACCTACACCCAGCGTATTAACAAAGAAAATAACAAATGCAAATAAATAAGTAAAATATTTTAACAATACTGCAAAAAAAATAATTGAAACATTCGTTTAATTATAATTATATGTCAAAACATGAAGGAAAATTATGTTTAGAATTATATATAGTATATACAATTTATATCTAGTATGTAAATTATATATAATTGTTAAACATATTTATAAAGACCTTTGGGTCGTTTATTAAATAATAAAGACTACCCAGGGCATTTGAAAAAAAAATTAAATAGAGTTATTTATTCCATAAAATAAAATACCTAAAAAAATCCTGGGTTGCAATTATTAGGTACGTATGATGTAAAAATGTTCATCAAGCCATAATTTTGAAGAAACGACTTCCGAGAGTAGCAACTATAGAGCCATTCCCGTTACTCGCATCGCTTTACTCATCTCGGAACAAGGTAATACGTGTAGTTTTATCATTTTAAAGTCGATCATTATACTTATATTATTTATTTAATTATTTTTTACAAATCATATTAATGTTAATTATAATTAAAATAATTTGTAAAAATTCATAATAATTTTATAATTATTAAAATGTTATAAATAATACGATAACTTAATAAAATTATGACAACATTTCAAAATTTTAATTTAACTTTTGTAATATAGTTTTTGCAACTTCTTATACTTATACTAATATTTATTATTCACTAAATTTTCGTAGGTTATAAATTATAACTTTAATATCTTAAAAAACTCAATAAGCTATAGAAAAAAAATTGTATGGTTTAAAGAACTTAATCTTAAGTAATCTTAAGTTAGTTACAATTCAGACAATTTAACCATTACGTTTGACAATAACATTACACATAATATTTATAGAAAATGTATATCAAATTAAATTATTAGCTGAATTATTAATTTCTCATAATAATGTATTATTTAAGAATGAGATAGGACCAGCCAAATACATGAATTAACTGTTTCAATTATTTTAAATTAAAAAAAAATATATGTTTTAGTAAGTTATAGTAGATAATATTACCTATAACTTTTCGTAATAATTGTTCAATCCATTGCTATAAAATAGTATAACAGTACTATGGACTCGCCGGGGACAAACACGACGAGATTCTCAATACATGAGGAAATGTGGCACTGGTTATAAATTTATTATAATTTATAACCGATAAGCAGTTTTCTTTTCTTCCTGTTTATCTGTAGGTATTATATAATACCCGTTCTATCCCTGTATTGATACACGCAATAACGCTTATCGTACTCGCGGTTTTACACGTATAATTATATTGCATCAATAGATAGGTGTGAGAATATACAATTGAAAGGTGAACCGTTTTTCTTATCTTTGCCGTAGCTACAATTCTGTTTGCCTTTTTTTTAACCCTTAACACAGCTGTATGTGCACAATGCTGTATATTATATTTGAATTTAACGAAGGAGTGTGAATAACGTTGTAGATAAGCTTATAATATGAGCGTAGGGCAATCGAATTTCAATCCCTTAAATAATTTACGGAAAATGTACATAAGAGCTAGTCTTGCGCCATAAACACGTGTTTATATTTACGCATGTGTGTTGCTCATACAGTACCTATACCTACCTGGCTCCTTAGTACCTATACGATAGACAAAACTACAATAATATATTATATTTGAAAATCCAGCCGCTATAATTATTATTCTATATAAATTAATTTATTGTGATGTCAAGTATTTTTATATTCTTTATTACGAAATGCCATTGATGGAAATTTAAAAGTTGATTTGATTTTCAATTTTACAAACAAAACATATTTTTTCGAAAAGTTGCTGAATATGTATTTTTTTTACAAAAACCTATACATTGGATTGTAAATTGTCAGCTTTAACCTCTAGTTCTAATAAATAGTAAAATAAAATAAAAGCAACATTAAAATATTATTAAACTTTTTGTATCGTTTCAATACAAAAAATCAGATTACAAATACATATTAAAATGTAAACAACCACTTGAAATACTTAAATAACCTATGTTTGTATGTCTATATGACTATATATTTTATATTTTAATAAATACAACCACTAATAATAATTTTTAATATGTAATGCCATATACATTAATATTTATATAACTCTTGTCATTTTTTTTTTGATATTATATTTTTTCAAACTTTTTTTTTAAACTTATATAATAGATTAATAGATATTAATGGGTTTTGTTTAAAAAAAGTTAATATATTAGCTATAAAATGATTATTTAAATTGAATTAAAAATATAAAATAAATCATGATATTATATGGTATTAGTAAATTCATTTAATAATTGTATTTTTATTAATTAAAACCAACATAATAATTTTTAGTTATATATATGTCTATTATTTTTTAAAACATATTTTTGATAGTTGACCATTAATTAGTATATTAGTATATTACGTTTTATATATTATATCGTTTAATATAATATTTATTGAAATTAATTTCAGCGTAATATTATCTGACTTGATCAACATATAACTACCAGCAAAGCCAGCAAGCAAATACACATGATCATTAGGTAGTATAATAATATTATATAAAAGATATAATTTTGATATATTATTTATGCTTCACCAATAATTCGAAAAAATCATGTTCAGTTTTAATCATTATTAATATTTATTACTTATAAATTTATAATACAACTAGCCTATAGTAAATCCAACTAAAATTGAATAGATTTTATAATGTTATATTTAAAACAGATTGAGCAACTATCTAACTACACATTCCTGGTAGGATACATCACATATTATAATATAACACTGACATGTTTTTTTTACTAATTAAGTATATACAATGATAATAAATACAAAATAAAAGTTCAATGATTAAATTGAATTTAACTTTTTTATAACTGTAATAGCTAATAGGTAATATAATAACAATTAATTAAATATTTAAAAATATTAATATATAAATAATAAAATAGATTACCATGTGAATATAATTAATGTCAATGTATCTTTTATTTTTAAAAATGTATCTACCTTATTTGTATATTAAAAGGATCTGGTTAAATATTTAAAAACATTATTCTTTTTTAATAACAGAACCTAGGTATGTAAAAGGTGTACCCTAATTCATGTTGATAATAAATCCAACCAATATTACGAATTTAATTCTAAAATTTTAAATAATTAAAGAATTTAAACTTTACTTGCTGCACTAGGGTTCTGAATTTGAAATATTTCATAACTTACATTTTTTTAATAATTGAATTATTTTAACAAATAACATTTGCTCTTCAATTCTTCATAAAAAATTATAATGCAATGATGAAAAATTTAAAATTTATATTTTCTGCGTATTCTGATTTTAAATCTAATTTATCGAAAATAATGCAGTATTATACTCAGTACAAGTATATAATGCACAATAAATCCCAAAAATACACTAAAAAAACTGTATAAATATTCATTAATATCTCAAAAAATAGTATAAAATCCACAATTACACTTACGTACATAATTTAAAAAATATAAAAACCTATGAAGTGTAAACTATTTTAAACGAAAAATACTATTAATTAAGTATGACGAACGTTTAAAACATGTAAAAATAGTTATTAAAATGCTTGTAAAAAGTTTTAATTGACGGAAATTATTAATTTTCATTTAAAAATGAACTAAAAAGACCAAAATTTACCTAATAAATCAAAAATGTCAAAATACAAAATATAGCAAAATAAAAGTTTCAAATAGAAGATTGAAAAAAACTTACTAAAATCGTCTTAAATTTACTTTTCGTAATTTATTTTGTATTTCAGGAAAATATTAATACCCGACTTTAAGAATCTGAATTGCGTAAAAGTATGAATTGTGCAAGTACTAGCCATAGTTATCGTAAATAATTTTATATTGTGCGTACTAATAATAGGATAATAAACCAGCTCGGAAGTAACTTCCACCGCTTTATAATGTTCAATTTGTTATACGTATGATGCGTATTATAAATTATTGAGTTTCATAGTATCGTGGATAAAGCTTGTCATAATTATATACAGGCGTTATACGAACCATTTATACGCACTATGTAAAAACAATGCTCTGGTGCTTACTTGCTTGTAAATTGTAAATTAATTATGTTTAGTATTTCGAAATTGTAGTACCTACAGTATAAGTATTATAAATAAATAGAAATTGACTTATAATTTTTTTCTTTGTTTGACAATACTTGTACTTTGTACACTTCATAAAATGTTTAAAATAATATTTTTTGATATTACTTATTCTTACTTAAGAATGCGTATTATAATTTTTTTTTGTTGTTGTTAATTGTTAATTAGGTATTAAATATTAATATTATAGTCGTCAACACAAATTAAATGAAACTCATACCTATTAAAGAAATAAAAATCGAAAATCTTAAAAGCATTTATTCGTGCCCGTAGACCAAGGTTTAATAACTATTAAAGACATTGTATATGGGTATTTACTAGGTATTATATGAATATAAAAATATTAATATATTTTAAATGAGGTGTTATTAATTTTTTAACGCTATGAATTGTGTAGGGAACAATATTGCGTAGGTATTTTATTTAATTCTACCGTATTCGATTAAATGATAAATAATAATAAAAACTCGTTAATATAAAACATAATTTAAGTTGAAAAGCTTCGTCATATATAAAAAAAACTCTCTGATGGTTTAATTATTAATTCGAACAATTGAAGCGCATTTTTGAATACACATAATATATTATATTTACCTACCTATATTGTTTTTTTATTAATAAAAAAATAATAATAATAATAATCAATCGGTAATGTGTATTCTAAAAATTAATCTTTTCAAAAAAAAAACCTACGCCAATTAGTCAATTAGCAAAAAAATGCTGACTTTAAAAATAATTTAAAAGTATATATACGTGCGCGCGCGCCCGCGTGTTATGTATATAGGATGTATGAAAAAAAAACATTATATTTTTCAATTTTTACCGGTGGCCCACGTCCATCATAATTATTAATAGCTTCGGTAAAATACAAAAATGCCAATAAGATAAATCGAGGGCTTTTTCATATTTTTCCTACGTTTTATTTTTATTTTTAAATTAAATCGCAGTATCTGTTTTTTTTTTTGTTCAGCGTCATATTATTAACGATACGTTTTTTTCATCATCCCTTTGGGGTTGAATAAGTACGAAGGGACCGCCCGTTTAGAGCGGACCAATGAGATAGCCGGAAAAGTTTTTCACGGGGGTGGAAGCGTAAGGGATCCCCTTATGTCAAAGAGAGCCATTTTATTTTAGCAGAGGGGATTCCAGTTATGGGACATGGGTTTGCGCGGGTCGAGGGGAAGGGACAAAGTGTATATATATATATATACACGTAAACTCACGCAAATACAATATATATATATATATATTACGTATGTGTGCGCCGATAAAACCCCAAGGCCGGGAGGAGTGGGTCGGACGAGAGAGGATGATAAAGCTGAGGGGGCAGCTGTATTTCATTGGAATTCTGCACACAGTTACACACCGACCGACCGACCGACCGACCGACGAGAAGGGATGGCGGCGACCGAGAGGTTTTGCGGGGGGGCCGGTCGACTGGCGCGTATACACTGCAGGGTGGGTAGGGGTGGGGCGTATAGGACCTTTGTATGTACACGTCTATTTCCCGTTCCATCGCGAAAACGGAAAACGAGCTATACATGTATAAATGTTTTGAAGGGATCCGGGTGTACACATATTATATATATATATAAATACACACACACATATATATAAAGGGTTCGAGGGGAAGTGATAGCGGCGAGTAGGAGGATGAGGAGGACGTTGTTGAGTTAGACGCGAGCGACCCCGTCGGCCGATGCTTGAGTATCGGATGATAGTGGCTCGGGGAGCGGTGGCGGTCGTGTCGGTGGTGGACGGTGGTGTTTTGGCAATTCCCCGTCTGCTGTCCTTTTCCTATCTTGTTTTAGTGACAGAAATGGGGTTTTGTACAGGACGCGGGTAGAAATTTGCTAAAACCCTAAAACCCAGAACCCTGGATATATGTGAGTGTGTGGGAGCGCGTATATGTATATGTGCCCCGGGGATTACCGTTCCCGAGCCAAAACCTAGATTTATTATATTTACGGCTTTTGCCATTAGTCATTGTTTGACCATTTTCTGGGCCGTGGCCAGATGGAGGGAGGGTATATTGCCGACCGGAGGGATTCGCGGTAGAAAAAACAACGGACGCTGTATAATATAATATATCCCTCTGCCGCCGCCTCCCCTTTTTCCATTATCTTAATGTCCTTTTGTCCGTTCTGCGTACATATACAGTCAGCCGCCGCCGCCGCCGCCGGACGGTGAATGCGTTTTTCATTTAAAACGGAAAATATAATTTATTTAAAACAACACTGCCGGTATAGCGGATAAACGGAAGAGTAGAATATATTATTATTATATGCACAGATACCGCGGCACGTGTGTATATATATATATATATATATATAAATATATATATTATCCTCCTCTCTCTCTCTCCTCCGCAACCAGAAGTATTTCGGCGGAGGCCATTTATATAAAACGAATGTTTTTCGTTTTCATTTTCGACAGCCACCGAGTAGGATTTTAAATGGCGTGATTTTGATTTACGACCGTAAGATATTATAATATAATAATATATTATACAGAATATGTTTTATATTTGTTTTTAGTGTTCTGTTTATAATATTATATTTACTTTAATTCTTGAATAACAACTTTTACATTTTACTTTTAAATTACAAAAAACTATAGTTTACCGCTCTATATATCTTATGAATGCAACTATTATAACATCTCCTTTTTAGAAATACATTATTTATCAATTAATTAAACAAAATAAATGTTAAATGCTTAATATTTAAGCAAAATACTTACAAATTAAACAATACTTATTTTAATAATAAATTAAGTTTATTTGTTTTCTTATTAATTTGTTTTCCACTCCTAGATAATATATTATGCTCTATCAGTCTCTCTTACTACTCTCCGCTTGAATTTTTCATTATAACCGGTGAATTTAATCTGAATATTGGAACTTTTATTCTTAATACTGTCATTATCATTATTATTTTTTTTAAATATTATCATTACCATCTATATTGATATTATAACCATTAATACAGTTTTTCTAGTCCTAAAATTCTTTTTGTATAATTATTATTTCTTTTAAACACTTTTCCTGTTTCATTTTTCACATTTTACAACTATTACAACAGCATATTTTATTCAGTGTACATTTTAAAATTAAAAACTGTTAAAAGGCGGCTGCACCAAGTCAACTGTTTTATTGTATAATTCTATTTCATAGAGTAGAGCAAAAATAAGGTTTGTTTTTAGGCATCTCATTTGTGAAAATATTACCTAATATCTACATTACTTTTTATATTTAAAATATAATTATAATTTCTTATTTTACCTATTTATAGCTAAATATATAGAAATCACATCCTGAAGTCTTGGGGATAATTTTGCTGAGTGTTCTCCAATTGACTAACGACGATGACGAATCGATAAAGAATATTTAATAACGTATAAGTAGATAAACTCCAAAAACGCCACTGATTGTTAACGAATTCCTAAAATTTTAATAATGCCAAGGAGCGTTTAAATAACGCAGTTAATTAACTTGTTGTGCGGAGATTTATACATTGGAAACGCATAACATTATAATATTTCATAGTTCTTTCTGTGTAGAATACACCATTATATCTATATATATATTTACTATTTAAAATTATTATTATTTGTTTAACTTATTTTTAATGAAACATACTTTCATAATTAATTATTTCAACTTATAGTTATAGAGTTATATAATAAACCTAAATGACAGATTTAACATCGAAATAGTCTTACAATTTTGAGGTATCTAATATTATTATTACAGCTATATACTATTGAGTATTAATATTATATTATTACACAATGTTTAATATCATTTCATTTAAATATTTCATAAAATGCTGTAGTATTAATGAAATAATATAAATATAATAACATTGATGATTTTTAATTAAAATAAATATGTAGATAATAGGTAAAATATTGCTGATAAACAGTAGATTAGATAAACTGTTGAATATTTAAATTGTATTTCATAAATACGAATTTAATATCATTATTGGATCCTATATTAAGTTTAACAGGACCATATTTAAAATTGAACCATATTTTCGACAATATGTACTAATAATGGATATAATTAATTTGTCTTCTATAATATAATTCATTATTTCGTATTGTACGTAATACTCAATTCAATTTTTTCTTGAAAAATTTAAAAATTTCGATATCATAAAAAATTTGAAAAAAAAATTGAAACTATTCGCGTAATGAGCTCAACAGTATATATTTAGACTTCAACAATACACTGTGTTATATTAATGTTTTATTTATCATCGTTGGCCGCCTCTATAATAGACAATGCGCTGCTTTCAATAAGCCATGGCTATAACGTTAAGTCATAAATAATATACTAGATAAAATAATAGTCTGACAGTGATGGCTTACGCGTAATCATAACACCGCTTAAAAAGAAACATTATAAACTGATTAAAATGTTACGAATATAATACACTAAAAATGCTAGTATATATATGCGATTAAGCACGATTTATAGAATAAATGATGACTTATTAATAAAATAATAATACATTCATATTTTTGGTATACAATATGCATTCGAAATTGCGGTATCAAGCGGTATTGAAATTATATGTCATGAACATTATATTATAAATAATTGATACATAGTTAAATATCTTTTTAGCTTATTAATTTCAATATAAATATGTATAGCTTTATTTTTAATTTAAGGTAAGTCTGTACTCTGTAGTAACACTTTTTATTTCGTTAATAATGTTATAATAAAATGAAAAACGGGGTGAAAACTATTTTTTTTTCATTAGAACGCAATAAATATAAAAGGTCACATCGTTTAAAAAAATTAAATTGAATTCAAACGTACCCGTCTATAGTATTTGAATGTTTTATTTATAGGTAAGCAACCGTCAATACTAAATTGATTTTTGATGATCATTTTTTGCAACTGTTTTATTTTTTTGGACTTCTTCTGTCAAGAAACACTCATGGTAATGATATTTTATCTATATTTCAAATAATTGTCGTCCCCAAATATAGCTACAGGTATTTTATTAAAACGCTATTTAAACTTATACTGTACGACTATTCGTTTTACGATAATTAAAATATTTAAACCATTATAATATTACTTCTGTAATTTTAAATTATCATAATATAACAATAAAACTAAAACAATTCTATATATATATTCGATTAAATTAATGTACATTTTATTAATTGTCTAATTTGTTTTTTTAACATTAATACACACGAATTTTGAAATACTATATGTACATAAACCTAGCATTATTAGTTTATTACCATCGACTATCATTATACTATGAAATAATTAAATACATTTTTATTTTTGTTAGAAAATTAATAATAACAGACATAAATTGTTGAATGTGTTTTCAATTTTTTATATCTTAAATGCTTGATTTAATAACCTGAGTTATTTGCTCACAAGTTTTGATATGAATTAAGCTGTCTACACCTAAACGAAATGTTTAATAAATTATCCATTTCAATACAAAAATAAAATCATTAGTTATACTACTTAGTACTTGGTACTTATTCTGAATTTATTTTTTATTCTTTTATATTTCAAAACTTTCAATCATATAATATAGTTTCTGATAGTCAAAACATCACTATATTTATAAAAAAATATATTTAATTGATTGATTGCAGAATGAATTTTTTTTACATCTATGATTTTAATTCAATAAAATCATGTAGGCACACGCATTGTAAATACTATAGGCTATATAATAAATTAAACATTTATTCAAATTATTTAACATATAAAATTGAGTTTGAATTATTTGTGTATAGGTGTATGCTGTAAATTTTAGCGAATAGAGATTATAATAATTGTATTAAATTACTATTCTTTCTTTGCTCAAATCCTAACTAATCGTACAATGTAGAACACGTTTATAATATTTTGTATTCATCCACTAAACATCAAAACCCGTATAAATTATAATATATTTGAAAATAATATATACTACCTATAAAGATTATTTCGATTTCAAAATTAAATATATAACTATGAACACATAGTTTACGAATATTTTATTATTGTACCTTGCAGTTTTTTAAACTTTAGGGATTTACACAATATTTGAAACAATTGTCTTCTAGAAAACAAAATTATCACATACTTTTAAATAATCAGTTAAAATCGTGTGTATTAAATATAATATTATTATGTACTTACCTACTATAACTTGTTGCAATACTAAATTCTGGTAAATTAAGTATTTCGTAAAATATTCAAACGCGTATATTTATACTAATATCAATACGATTGTATCTGTAATATTATCCGTATAACGTCAATATCTGCAGAAAGCTTTCTTCCGGTTTGAGAGTCGGTATTAACAAAGAGTTGTATCGTAATAGAAAACACTATTTTAAGGACTTTAGGGCTCGAACTTTGTTTTGTTTGAACGTTTTTATATTTTCTGCTTATTATACTTGGATAAGCTAAAAATTAATTTAATTTACTTTAATAATTAAATATCAAAAATGTTTAGTTAATATTTTCGCATTTTATGTGTAGAATTTGTTATTATTAAAAACATTATAACTGATTCTTTGATTTTTTAGCGCATATATTTTGATAAAGTACCATTATTTATCATGCCGTAAATTAAAATTAAAGATTTTGCTAACTTCTCTGACAATACTATGTGGTTTTACAACCAGCAATATTCGTACCCGAAGCAAATATTTATTTAAAAATATTACTTTATAGTTTATTATTAATTGATAAATTATTATAAGCGACGCGTGTAGGAGATAAAGAATTGTATATGTATTAATTATTTATAAAACGTAAAGACATAACATTTTACAAATCCTCCCCAAAAAAAAGAAGTTATTTAAGCGCATAATATTCAGTATCTACTCTTTTAGAGCCTAAAAGTTCGAGCCCCGTGTATAACGCGATAACTAACTTACGACCCACTCGGCCAGCGATTGCTCGGATCGCGGTGTGCTGCGGGACTGCTGTAGCGAAGGACTAAAAAAGAAAAGAAAAAACGGTTTGCTAATGTCGTTCAATAGTAGGTATAGCGCGCAGTGTTCACACAGGATAGGGCTTGACGTGCACAAAGTGTGGGAAACCGATCGGTTCTAGCCCATACACGCTATTGCGGAGGTGATAATTTTATGCAGAAAACGAAGGACGAAGAGACGAAGAAGATACGCGGCGCGGACTCGTCACACCCGGGAAACAAGTGCCGCCCGTGGACTGAACCGGTTGCGCGACGGAGAGAGACAGAGGAAGCGCCCGTTCGGGGTGCGAGGAAGTGTACCGAGTGCGACGGAGACGGTAGCTCGTACAGTCGTGCTCGGCCGTGCAAAAACCACCCTCGCGCGCAGAGACGCAAAAGCGTAGGCGGCTACCTGCAGGAAATTCCCATGGGACCGGGTAGCAGGTTATTATTATTATTATTATTATTGTGTACGGTGACGGGAGAGCGGACGATTTTCATAGTGTTATAATATTATTATTTATCCGTATTATTATAATAATATACCTATTACAATAAATCGCTGCTGCTGTTGCAGCACCGTTGTTTTATTATTGTTCGTTTTCTGCAGAGACCTGCAACAGCACCTCGACACAAACGATTTTCTCACAGTCGTGTCGTCTTCTCCGCCCGCCAGTGCCGAATCACGTACAGCATCGTATACGAGCACCTAATATACCTATAACCTGGTCATTGTAACCGCGATCGAGATGACTGGGATCATGTTAATAATAAATATTTATAATATTGCAGTCTGCTGCAGCACCTCATCCGCGGATGAGTACGTTCCGTATACTTTAGTATAGTGTTGTTCGTGTCTACATTTATTATTTATTATTATTATTAAGTGTTTAACGTTGTCGTGTATTTTTTCAAATGATTTTTGTCGATGTTTTTTTCGCTTAATTTTTGCGTTTGTGATTACAAAATACATTTCTTCGTCGTTCGAAGTACTTAAGCAATTCACTACATTATAATATACTGTGGTTTTAGCAAAAACAAAACTATATTTATTATTTATAAGTTTTAAGTTTAACTCAACGTTTCTTAAGACGAATATTTCTTTGAAGATAATAATATTATTATTATTGAATATTTAAACAGCAGTTTATTACTTAAGACTTAAGTTAAAGCTTGGTAGGTGATCAAACTGTACTTAAATAGCAAACTGATACCAACTTATCTTCTAAACGTCCTTATACAAAATAAAGTCTTACAAATATAATAGTTCAATGGTCAACAATTTTTTGATAATTTTAAGATAAATTGTCATTTATTAATTTTTTGCAGATAATTCGTGAAATTTACTAAAAAAATCGGTTTTTTTTTTCAATAATGGTGTAGTAACATTATTAAAAATACTAAGCAAATTTAAATTATAAAACTATTTTTTTTTTCTGAAATCCAAAATATTTCTGATAAATTAAATGTTTTCCACAAAAATAAAACAAAGAGTTCTGCATCGTAATAATAAAATAATATTTAATGTATGCTTTTTTTTTGTAGCTTTATCAACTACTCTGCATACCGTGACCGGTAAGTGATGCGCGAGACTGAAACGTTCGGGGTGTTACGGGGTTTCCCCACTCCCCCTTCGAGTATGTATTATTGATTTTATTCGGTTTTCCTATCAGACAGATTTTATTCCCGTTTACGTGGACGGACAGAAATAAAAAAAAAAACGAGCACATCGTTTTTAAAATTTGCCCAGGGCCATATAGTATTTTATGGCAATTTTTAATTAATACGTTCTCTCGGCCGAGTGCACAAACCTAAATATATACGATAGAGCGTACATACATTATTATAAAAATAATTAACGTTCAAATTTAACTTTAATCACGATCGGGTCTATGTATTTAAAACATTTTTTTTACTGCATATGCTCTTCAATCATTTTTTTTTATTATTATTTACAATAAACTATAAAAAAAAAAAACCTATAGTGGAATATTCTTTGAAACAAAATATATTATATATTCTGGTATTCATGTGTATTTAATATACGCATAATTTAAGTTAACATTTTTTGTTTTTTTTTTTAATTACCTATAATTTATATATTATAGTAAATTTACAATTAAAAATGTTTTAAATCCTATAACTTTACTAACTCGATTATTTTAATACGTGAATCCATTACATTAAATTATATTTTGAGTTTTTCAATTTACAGTTAAACAAAACAATTTATTTATTTAAACTTATACAGTTTATATTTCTATTATTCATAAAAAATTAGTACGATAGAATTTTTACAAAAACAAATTTTGCATTTAACACAACAATAAAAAATGTCGTAAACGATTATGAACAAAAACATCATATATATAAATCGTTTAACATTTCCATTTCGTGTTGTGTTTTTATTTTATTTAAACACATATTATTCTGTAATTATAAAATTTAGGTAGGTATTCGTAATAGGTACCATGTACGATTGTTTCTTAATTTCTATTTTTTATCGATAAATTCTGTAAAAATACGTATAATCGACATACTATTATTATATAAAATTATGTTTTTCGTGTTAAAATGAACTGAAAAAATACCTATTTGCGTTTATATAATATCATCAACATTTTAATACTTAAACATAATTAATTATTAGTTTAGTGTTGAAGCTAATATTATATTAATAAACATTTAAAACTTCATATCTTAACTTCAACTATCATGGCAATATTATCCATTTATTGAACAGAAATTATCTAAAACTATTGTAAATATTCAAAAATACGTATATACTGATATTATATAAGATAATATATTATTAACAAACTTAAACATTTTTTCATCTTATTAGCCTGTCCTATAGTAAATATTTTATGGTTTTACTTATGAACTAAATAATACCAATTCGTATTATTTCCTAGTATAACAACAATAGGTTGTAATAGAAGTTTTATAGTTTTCTCTGATACAGATGATAGTGTCTCACCTAATCTTTAAAAAGTATTACCATATGAATTTTAATAATATTCAACTCATTAAAAGTTATGTAAAATACATTCGAATAGGCCATTTTAGATTTGTAAGACTCTTTAAAAAAAAAAAAAAAAATACTATATAGATTCATAGAAGATTTTTCAGAAACATAATATTTCAAAAATAATAATCAGAAAAAAAAACGTTATCCGCGGTGTGGGCAAACACAGACAGGAAAACCAATACAGTTTACACTACACTACAATATTATAATATAATATTATTATATCATAGTAATATTCCTTGATTATAGACTTCAGCAGTATTATACAGAAAGTCCGTCGTGGCACCAACACCGCCTGCAGAACATAGCTCCGGACATGACATATCGAACCGCAGTAAGTACACTATATACCTAAATTAATAATATATACATATATTTTTGTTTTTTCGTGATATCGTTTCGATAATATTTCGTCTGCACGATATATAAGCACACACACACACACACACACATGCGTTTTAAGTACGTACACATGATATCGCCTATATAGTTTCCATTATGATTTGTTGTTATTATTATTATACTAGCTACTATTATACACGATATACACACTGACCGAGCCGAAGTCGCGATAATGATCTCCGTGTTAGTGGAAACTTAATGTCCTTTCCTGTTGGAAATCGCGTGTCGGTTCCTCCTATACATATAAATTAGTGTGTACGAGAGACACAAACACTCACACACGCGCGTCATATGCACATAATGTCCACTTCCGATGTTCACATGCAAAACCCCCCGAAAAAAAGCACCAAACAAAAAACATACATACATATAACCAAGTAATAAGGTCACAGGTGTCCTCGTGTGCTGCAGATCTTGCGATAAATAACATACAATAATAATGCTGCCGCCGCCGTATATCATTTTTATTTTCCTTAATGTAGTTTTTCGTGTTTTACCGTTATTGTGTTGCATTCGAACAATAAAAGCGTTTCCCTCATTCCTACGTGAATAATCAATCGAAATCTCGTTACGATCTCAGGTATAGCGATGGATAAGCATTTTTTTTGGTTTTGGGTAAAATATTTAAAATGTCTCACCTGATAATAATTATATAAATTTCATATCTCACAAAGCCGCAAACCACAAACATCAATCTTTCACGTAGACATTATTTCCTTGATTTAGACTGAAAATTTTTTTTTATGGTGCATGAAAACAACGTTTAGGACATTTAAAAATTAAATTTTCATTTAAACTAGTGATGGATATAACCTATTTTTTAGAATAAAATTATAAAATTCGTCAAAAAAAAAACCAAGTGATTATCTGATCTTAGGCCATGTCAAGCATGTATGTAATTTTGCGTATAATATATTCTGTATAAAACATGTGCGCAAACGGCAGTAGTTCTACAAAACATTAATCAAAACGTGGCAATAAATCGCGATATTTCCGCAATTAATATAATATTATTATTGTGTTATAGATACACACATATATCGATTTTTAGGTAAACCTATACACATAATTATATATTATTTTTCGCGATCCAAGTAGATTACCAGCTCTACGCGTTAAATTTATTTATTTAATTTTGGCGAAAATGTCGTTAGTTTTTATTTTTCAATTAATTCAACCACGGACATAAGCTGTGATTGATAGAATCACGTGTTTTCAAAAATTATCCAAGATTATAATAATATCCATTTATGAAAATACGGATTAATATTTGGTTGATTATACGCACTTCCGATAATATAATTCTTTTCAATTTAGCTTCTGTTATTGGTTTACGTGACTAAAAGATAATAATACTATACCAAACCTATTAATATAAAGGTATAAATTATTAGGTAAACATGTACAACGGTGGTATATAACTTTAACTTTGAACCTATTTCTAACATTATGAATATATTTGCGCATCTCTCATTTCGGATTTCTTAATAATTAAAAAATCTTTATTTTGACGATTTTTAATATTTATAAAATATTATAACAATCTAAATTAATTTAAATTTGTAAATATACAGCGTTTACATCGTTTGTCTTTAGTATTTTAATCCGTTTCGTTTATTTTCTACGTGTACTGATTTTTGTTGTTTTTTTTTATTTTCTAGCTCTAATATTTCATGAAATATTTAGTGAATTTGTTTAATATATTGTTCATACTACAAAAATCTTCTCATTTTAATTTTAAATGATCTTTTATAATATTTAACGAAATTGTTTATACATTAAAATTATAGTTTTAGCAACTCAGAAAAAAATAATTTTTTACTCTGTCAATACTTGGTATTACGTACTCATAGTACAGATCAAATATTTACACTACATTACCTATATCATTATACTAAAATTATATTATAAATTACCTTTATCGGAATATAGAGACAATTACGAAGAATAATTTCTACAACCGTATTATTAAAACTTATTAAACATTTAAAATCCCTGAAGTACTATACTAATGTGCAACCACATTTTTTTTTTTAAAGGAAACATCATTAGTTAATTAGTTATTTTAAAGATTGGCGGTAACGAAGGCGTTTGTGAAAATTTGTGATTTAAAACTGCCTGATTCTCGCATTTGTCGTTGGTTTTTAATTTTTTCATATTATACCTATACATTTCGAAAACGACATGATCATTTATTTTTATTTTTTAGAAAGACAATTATTTCTATAGTTACGATTTTTCAACACCTGTTTTCGTTGACGTGCGTGCACTACCGACTAATAATGTACAAAGTGTCCATTTCAAGGTTCCATTATATAATAATATATCACCCTACACCACACGAAAACAGTTTCGATATATTTTATACAATCTGATACACTTACGGGCGTGTATCGCAGTCTGCTTCGATTCGGTTACTTATACTCAATGGTAATAACATGACGATAACTTAGTGTATATACACAGTTATATTTTATTTTTTAAATTACTTTCCTATTTATTTCTTCAAAATATACTTTTCGTTGCTACAAATGTACACTCAAACATATCACTAAATGACGCTGGATAGGGATGGGGGTGACAATCGCTCCTCAGAGCTTATTTTTAATTTTTAATCGATAAAATTAAATGCGATTTATTTAGAAAATAATAATAACAATTTATTTGATTATATTTTTTGAGCTATATTGTAAAATAATCCTATGACATTGAATAAAGTTACTTATTTAATTTTATTAGCTTTTATATATTATATTTAATTAATATTAAAAAAGGTTCATCTCTAGAAAATAGTGTAAGTATGTCCCTGTAGCCTAAAACAACGTCACGTGGCACATTTTAAACAAATGTTTAATACCGTTTGTAAAGTAGTCTCAACACTAAAATAGTAATAAACAAAGCCCATAATAGTTACAGAATAGTAATAATGAAACGTACCGATAGAAATTTTATATTTCGTGACTCTATCGAAGATAATTTTATAGTTTTGCGTACGCCTAGCCATCGTTATTATAACATAATAATTAATATGACTACGTATCTATTATACGATATCGTATCGTCGTATATAGTGGATTACTCTGTTGTAATTGTACGTTGCACCTATACCTTCATCAGTAGATATAATAATATAGACGTGTTACTTTACACGGTCTGAAGCGCGTAATACGCGTGCCTGGCATATTATTATTAAGTACTCTGTAGAGTATACGACCGCGCCAAAGTCGTTAATAAAAATAAGTATATTTCCTCCATCATTATCAATTATTGCAGTACTTACCTCTGAACAGTATAATAATAATATACAATACACATACACATATAAATATATATATATATATTTGTACATTTTACTAAAATCAAAACGTTATTATTTGAAATATCTGCGCAGTGACATAATTGATTACCTGTAGTTGTGGCTTATGAGATCCATCAAAACTTATTTTTAGTAGTAAAAGTACGATTATACACGTATTTCGTCGTGTATTTCGTTGGCTGCTCATACTTGTGCTGGTATTATATTATAATATGTTATACTTTAAAATAATTATACGCATATATTAACTAATAAGTCATTTGCAGTAATTTCATTCTTATTCATATTGTATTATTTTGTTGTGCACAGCAGCGGCAGAAACAGCAGCAGCAGCAGCAGCAGTACGTTATACACTTCCTGCGTTCGCGCCATCGGAACGGTAATAATAATTATAATTGTTAACGTCGCCGGAGGGGTAGGGGAAAAACGGATTCACCCCGGTCGTGCGCCAGGGCCGGAGATCGTAAGACCGCGAAACGTCTTTTGTGTGCTCGGCGTCTGTGACGGCTGCTGGTCGTCGGCACACGTCTAACGTACATCAGATCATCCGGACCGTGACACGCGGGAACGGTTGCACGCGCGTGTTCTTATTGCTCAGACTGTACACAAAACGCGTATTAAGATAGTGGGCGCGTGTCCAGCCAGGTGGATTGCCGCGCCGAGGCCATGAAAGGGATGCGATCGTCTTGTGTACATAATAATATGTGTACGACGGTTAGAGCGGTTGGCGTTGTACTCGTATATATATATATATATTGTGTCATCTCAAGCAAACCTTATATCCGGCGGCAAGTTTCTTCGTAATAATAATAATAAAAATAATGATAATATAATAATTGGCCGCCAATGACGAGCAATTTATTCGAAATCGAGACGGCAATCGCGCGTGCCGTTACATTATATTATTATATCTGTACCGGTAGGTGGTGTAGTAGTTGTGACGCGCTACAGGAAATTATAGTTGTAATCGAATAAAGTAATTATAAAATATACTATTAACATAATATTATAGTATTGAGCTGATTGATGAGCTGTGCGAGCTTTAGTTGTTGACACTTATTGTATATTTTATACTACTGCAATTCACCGTATTGCGGAACTGACGACATTACCTATACCTATGCACGAAGATAGTTACAAAAAGATTGTTGAACGTACAATAAGCAGGTGAATTATTATGAATTATATAAAAATATCTATACTTAATGTTTCTTCGTTGATATTATCAACTATACAACAGTTAGTAACTTCTATCAAAGCCACATAACTATAATATAGGACTCAGCGGTTACATTTTAATCTTATAGTGGTTCTAGTTTATAATTTATAATACATTTATGGTTTCTGTTCCGGTGTTGTAAAAACATTTATTTTACTCCCGATTCGCATATTTTTTTTTAGTAACAATTGTAAACGTTCCTCAAAAGTTATAAACTATAAAACGGTATATTCGTGTCACAAATAGCTGTTACTCTATGATGTATACTATATAGGTAACAAATATTACATCCGTTGTTATTATACGTTTAATTCGTTTTTTTTCCATCACAAACACAATTTTTTCTTCACTTTGTCATCGGAAACAACACGCCCGATGTAAACGTGTGCAGATGGTATTAAAAAAAAATCTATCGACTAGTCTGTGCGTGTATATATATATATGTAGGTAATATTTTATTTGCACCCGCGCTTGTGACTTTGTGAGTATAATCAAAAGCTAACTCTCATACCCCTCTCCCGTCATCGTTCATTCACCCCTCTTACCGTTTTTATAACACACACACGCATATTTATATGTATATTGTATAGTTCTATATATTCGATTTTATTTCCGTCGTTTTTTATTTTATTTTTTTTCACCCGTATCTATATATTATTATTATTATTATTATTACGAGTGTATACGTATATTCTACAGTTCTCGTTTTAATGGAACGTCAGTAGTGTTTAAGCGACTTTTTTTGGGAAAAGTGTGTGTACGCCGAACCGGCAGCGGCGGCGGTATTATATATGGTATGTATGCGTTCGGGATCGTCGGTCAAAAGGAGTGGTTAAAAAAAAATCTGCTCGTTGCCATGGATATTCGCCGGGTCGAATACCCGGGAGGCTTTTTAGTTTTTAGTTTTGTTTTTTGTTTTTTTTTTTTTATGTGCGTCCGGTCTCATCCCCGGCCTTTTAACCCGATCCACCGCCACTGCCACCACCACCCGTTAGTCCTGCCCCTTTCCACCTCTTCCGCATCATTCTACATAATATCGTACCTACTCCATACACTCGCCTCGCTAATGTGTATATACCTACGTTGCATGCATAATAAAAACAATTTCGAACGTTTCAATGGCCGAAAACTGTATAGAGGTTTTATATTTTTTTTCGTTTCGGTTTTTTTTTTTTTTTTTTTGTTTAACGCATCCGAAACACGCCTAATCAATCGCTCTGCGGCGTATACTTGTCTGAAATTCGTACTTTATTCGATTTTAATACATATATGTATAATAATATTTTTCCCCAGATACATTGCCTATAGTATGTATTATATATTTATATATCTATACTATATAGCTGAGGCACACAATTATTATTCGACCAACATATTCCACAGCTATATATATATATATATATATATATATATCGATCGATACAATACGGTAACAATAATATTAGTAATACAGCCGAGTTCTCTTGCAGCAGCGTTATCCGACGACGGGGAATCATTAAAAACCGTTAACGTCACATACGAGACAGCTGCGTCCTCCGTCGAACCGACGCGAAGCGAATAACCGAAAACGGAATGTACCTATTATATTAAATAATATATACAATAATACATAATTCTCGAATAGTGTTTTATTGCGAGAAACAATAATTGAACACAATTTAGAAAAAAAGGCTTAGTGTGTACTGTGTACACTATATAAATATAATATAGTTTATAACTTACACTGTTATTACTTGTTATTAGTTTGATTAGATATTATCTTTTTTTAGGTGAAGGGGATAACTTTAACCAATTATTACTCAATACTTTTGTTTCACTTTTCATTAGGTACAATAAGTAATAAGAGCTGTCCTGAATTTATTGTAGACCCATTTATCATAATTAGGAAACGGATTTAAATGCAAAATGCATTATTTTCCGAAAACATTGCTTTCCAAGCACAAAGTTCATTTCATACATCTAGGAATTAAAAAATATAATTTCTATTTAACATTTTTTGACATTTCTAGTGCATTATTTATGATTTTAAATCATTTTTATATAGGAATTGATAAATTTTGATAAAAATTAAGCAGCTGCTGATTATACAGTGCTATTATGAAACACAAGGTAAAAGTTAACAAATGTATCTATCTAAATTGCATATTCATTTTTTGGAAATAATTTTCAGAGTAAAAGAAGAAAGAAGAACTAGAAGATGATGAAAATAATACGATAAATTAATAAAACTAAGAATACAAATTTATATAATTAAACAATTTTTTTCAATATTCAAAATAATTTTAAGAGCTTTTTTTTAAAGCATTAAAAATTAAGTCATTTTTCTTGTTATTTAGACTATTTAAATCCGTTCTCTAATTATAATATTCCAAATCGTTTAGTATACCACTTTGCAGTCTTTCTAATTCACACTATTTCCCAACATGTACAATAAAATTTCTTGCTGCACTTGAAACTAATTAAACAAGTTGTAAAATATTTCGAGTTTTATTATCCTTTAAAATCATTACCTTTTGTAAAAACTTGCTATTCTCGAGGTTAGGTTTGATTTCTATTTAATATGTACAAATATGTACATCGAATATAAATGCATTTAATAAGCTCTTGAACGATAAAACTGACTCTCCGACTTTTTTAGTCTTTTATTCCATGTATTATAAGACGAGACTATCTGTTTCATTCCATATTTCTGAAGTTGCTAATCATTTTATGAACCTCTCCGTTGTTTTACACTACTTATATTTTTCTCATATCTAAATCTATCGTTAATTAAACAATATTCTTGTCATTAATGTCTATTATACTAATAACAACTTGTTATATTTCTTTTTACCGGATTTAAGTGCCAGCATTTAAAAATGTAATTTGTGTACTTCACAATTGTGATTTCTATCTATTAATTTAAATAAGTAAACATTATACGACGTCACATTGACTTGTGCACTGTGCAAAGTGTATATAGATATGAACGGATTCTATATGTTTTTGTTTCAATTGAATTATACCGAACTGAGATGAGTTACATACACAGCATGGTTACCGCATACAGACATACAGTACTATAGACAGAAATATTGTTTGGTGAATGGTCGTTATTATAGTAATTACATTATGTTAATTAAAAAAAGTGTGAATAACATATGTTGTATTTATAATCGTATGTATACATATATAAATGTTATAATTTATATCATATCAATACTATCTTTGTGTAAAATACTATTTAATATTTATTACTAATAATTTAAAGATAAAATACGTATGTTGGACATTTATATTATATAATATATTCCATGTCGTAAACTTTACAATGTAAAGGATAATTTTAACCTAGCTCCCCTCCCTCAACCCCCATGTATAAAATAATACTATACAAACGTGTAAATAACATAAAGTTTTATATTGGTATTTGACTACATATTTTTTTTCTAGTGCTATCTACGCGCAGGTTACGTGAGCGTAGGTTTACCTGATGATAACGATATCCGAACGGCACTCGAGTACTCGACCCTCTCTAAACTACCAACATGTACCTATATCCCGTGGTTGTACATGATTGTACACGCGGTATAAGCATTGCCACTTCCCTTCGCTGTTTCGCGTCTGAGAACGGTTCCGCGGCCGCGTAATACGCCCTTTGTTTGGACGCCGTGAACAGGTCGACCGTGTATTTTAAACTGCGTTCTATACCAATTTCGCTTGTACGTATTATAATAATTATCATACATTATTGTAACAATTTCGCCGAAGTATGTGTATAGGATACTTAACGTGTCAATAATAATGTGATATTGTGATTATTTCGGTCGTTTCGTCGGAAGAGTATAATATTACTTGTATTGTATCAATATAATTTACGCACACTCTATGTACGCGTATCGAAGTATACAATATATTATAGACAATTTACAAACGATCATAGGCCAAACTAGACATTTGTAAAAGGCTAGACCAAAATATTTTTAAACTGTCTTCCTATATTTGTTAAACAAATATTAGTAATTCAAATTTGTATATTTTTTAATGTTATAGAAGAACTTACCTATATCCATACATATTTTGAACATTGTTTTTTGTATTAATATTTAATACACATTGATATTAGTGCATTTTTTTTATATTGCATTGAATTTAGAGAAAATATATCAACAACTATTAAGTGCCACTGCCTATTTTCGGCGAGGATACGCCTCAACGAAAATACGGCTTGTCGAAGTCGGCCACCGACGCTCTTCTTATTATACTTCTTAGTTGTTTAAGTAAATATGCTTATATTTAACGACTAGTATATTGTACAAATCCCTTCACAATCGAACATAGTACAACAAAACGAAATAAATAAAATAAAATAATAACATCTAAAAATAATTTGATTTTTTGATTTTAGTAAAATATTCTAAAAACCTATTCATACTTTTTATAAATTACTAATAATTACACCTAATAGAAGAGTTTAAAATTTATACATAGAAAAATACCAACTTATTAACTTGGTAGAAAATAATTTAATTACATATATTTTTATTATTATTATATTACACGGATCACACTTCGTAGCGATTATACAACTTACACTTTTTAAATAATAACTATAGTTTTATTCCCTTAAACAATATGTAATATACGGATTCTTGATAGATTACAAAATCGATTCTTAAGTTTTGCTACATCGTTTCAATATTATACATCAATTCCATCAGTACACGCTTACCTATTATTAAGGAATTACTCGTACTTAAATCGTTATCCAAACGTCGCAACATCTCTAGCTGTCGCCTTATTTGGGAGTTAACCAATGGAATCATTGACGCACACAACTTGTTAGAAAGATTCAGCATTTGTATCCCAGGTATACCAGACTCCAAGAATTTTTTACATACTAGTTTACAGAACTAAATTTGTAAAAATACTCCATTAATTAAAACTACGTCAATAGCTAATAATGACCCACTATATTTCGTACTTAAGACTTCAACAAACAATAAATTTTTGATACATTCTTGCTATTATTACTATTGTCTGTATTCTGTTTTTTTTTTACTAATTAACTGTAATTAAATTTACATTACTTTTAACAAATGCCAATTAGCGTTAATTAAATTAAAAAATAACATTTTGTTAAAATGCCTTCTACTGTTCTTTTTTATTGTAGCTGTAGGGGTATGTAGAAATTATACGTTTATGTCAAATAAATAACTTAATAATCAATGAATATTAATTATTTGTTTAATTACAATTTAAGTAATTTTATTACATCATAGTTGAGCTAAGAAATAATAAATGAATAACTACTGTTATATAGATATACATTTTACACAGGTAAACCTAGTGATTATTTTTTTTATTTCAATGGGATAAATTCAAATTATAACTCCAAATAGTTAACTGTTAACTGGTTAAGTGATTAATTTGAAAATTTGAAAATCCATTAACTAATAAATAAAAGTAAAAAAATTATCTGTTTAACCAGTTGTACCCTCTTGGCACATTGTGTGCTTGTTAAATTTCTGCTTTAGCAATTTTAAATCTGTCTTATTAGTATAGGTATTACACAAGTAGTGAGCAATGATAAAAATATGCTTTTAGATATTATTATACGCTATAATACCACGAGCCACGAGTTGTACGCCATACTAAATAATAACGAAGAAGTAAGTCTAGCGCACACGAATAATTTTACTGCATCATATGTTATGTGATTAATGATTATTTTGAATGTTGCATAAGATTTATGTTCTATATTATATAATTAAACGTGCGTACGATTAATATTATCCCCCAAAAAAAATTATCAACAACTTAACGTTATGCGTATGTTATATTAATCGCCTTTGTCCACATCATAAATTATTTTGCAAAAAAACACGTTGTCCGCTTGCATCAATCAAGTACATATTATTATGTACGTAAATGATTAAATTAGTTGTTCAACTGGGACCAATTAATAATCTAAAAACCAAAATTGTACTAATAATATTATAAATGTATATAAATAATCGTCAATAAAGTGCATTCAGTGTAAGGCTTCTTGGATCCGTCATTCGAGACATAATAATACTATGATTAAACGTCATTTTAATTTATTATTTTATTTTTAACAGATTTTTGATTATATTATAAAAACAAAAATTATTCCACTAGTAACGTTTTGGTAGAATATTAAGTATTACATACATTTTTATTTATAATATATATTTATTTCAAATTCTAAGCGATGCGATTAATGTCATTTAACGTAAAAGTCTTAATATACGAAACAATTTTATTCTAAAATTATCATACTTTTTGATATATAACCGCATGCATACGTCATATTCACCACGCATGCAGACACATAACCACGTACCTGCTATCATGATACAGATCGATTCCGGTTGTAGAGTCACACACATTTATAATAATATTGTTATAGACCATCGCGGGGCCGTGTATTACTCGGAAACAAAGCTCGCGCCATCGTCATGTCTGTATTAATTCGAAACTATCTAAAAACACGCAATAATGATAAGAACTACATGTGTCGTTTTCAGACCCTCCGCCGCATCGTCCAGCCCTGTTCAGCAGTTCAATTAGGCTAAAAGGAAACCCGCGATCCGTTCTTTCGTGACCACAACACCTAAACCGCGCTCATCCCCTCGAAGCCGCCGACGCACAAAGTCGTCGTCGCCCACACAATTTATTATAATACATACAGAATACAACAGTTGTTGCACTGTTATAGTCGTATGCTCGAATTCGAGTTTAACAACTATTTTTTACGAAAAAAAAAATGTTTATGTGACAATGTAATATAATATAACGATAATATTATTATCAGCGTCACATATTCAATTTCATAAACAGGCTTTGCATTTTTTGAGCTTAGGATCAGAAATATTTTGCTACTATTCCCTCTCATAGAATCCTCCTCACAATCGTTTGACATAATTATAAAAGCCCTAATTAGCCCAATATTTAAATGCATATGAAGATTAAATCTATAGTTTAAAATAAAGTAAATTTCAATTATATATATATATATATATATAAATATATTAGAATTGAGTATATAATATATATTTTATAATACTCAATAGTATTATAGTTATGCCTATAGGCATAAAACATTCATTGAATTTATCGATATAATTATTAGATAATGTGCGTATACTAATAAATTGTTGATTTTTAATTAAAATAGCCCATACAAGATAGTGATTAATTCAACGAATGCATATTATTTACAGTGACATATATTTTTGGAGATTTGTCGAGGGTGTTTAAAATATCCTTTAAGAGCCCGGGAAAATTCGAATAATTCCTGGATATTCCGAATAAACTGTAAGCTTAGCTTTGAAATATACCTCGAAACATGGTGTTGGATCTAATAAAATTAATTTCACTTTTGCCGTTTGGATATAAATATTTTAATAGGCATGAGTAAAATACTAATACATTGAGCTATTTCTTTAATTCAGTGGTATCCAGACATAGAAAAAGCCACTCCCCCCACAAAAAAAATGTACTGCTGATTATATTTTGTCGATTAAAAATCTTAAAACTTTGTTAATTAGTTATCCATATTATATAGAATTTTTCTCTCTAGCCATTAGTCACCCTTATCTACTTTCTACTATTTAAATTAGGTACTTTTTTTACTTTTTTCCAGCAGTTTAAATAATATAATGATTATATACATTTATAGATATTATTCAAAGACTATGATAGCTTAATAATTAATTTTAAATTAATAACTTATATAAAATTGTGACAATAACAATACAAATATATAACTATTATATAATAAAACCAAGTTCTAATATGAAAATAATATTTTTTTTTCATATAACAACATCAGAATTAATGTTGAGAAAGAGAAGAGATAACGAGAAATATTAATGAAATTAAGGTAACTGAAACACTTAATAGTTAATACATATTAATATTAATTTGTAAAAACATGATACAAATTTACCAGTTATGTAATAACTAATAATATAAGTTAACTGTTAAGTAATGCAAATTTTAAGTTTATACTAATAACCTTATTATTAGCCTTATTAATTATTGTTTAATTATCCATCTATTATTATTATTATTTGGGGTATTCTATACAAATCAAATAATTTATTTCATAATTTAATACATATAACAAATAAAATAAATACAAAAATACAAATCAAATAATTAATATCGAAATGTCATACTTAATTAACTGTAAGTTTAATTTTACTAAAAAAAAATGTAGCCTACATAATAAAATGTATACCGGTTTAAGGAAAATAAACACGTTGTGTAACGTAACACAAATTTCTGACAAAATATGAAATAAATTTTGTACTATATTCAATATAGTAATTTTTAAAACTTGATTTTCGAAAAATATTGAAGGTTAAAAATCTTAAAAGAAAACTTTTATGCAATAAAGTTGATAAAAATATTATGGGTGCGCATGTACCTACATGTCTGTTTATACGACGTACGTATCTATTAACAATAATTAACAGCAGTTAAAACTGACAGCGTTGGCTAAAAATGCTAAAATATTTATAAAATATAGGAATATAAATATATTAATATATATATATATATACCTAATTATTAGTAAATAAATACGTCCGTGTGCCGTTTCAAATGCGGTCGCGGGTGCAGCACACCGTAACGTTGCAGCGGCCGCGGAACAATTATTATTATATTATAGTCTTACGGCCGTATAGGTCGATTCCGACTTCCGGATTTCACAGTGTTGATGGCCGTAGCTATAGTATGTGTACGATGGCGACAATAATCTAGACGTGTAGGTCAGAGGAACTTGTGGTTTTTCGCGTTTCCGGTACGGATTCAGGATATCCTGAGACCGGTTGTAGATGTATGTATTATACTTAAACAATACACATATTGGTGCACAATACGAAATTAAAACGTAGATTTGGTCAAGTGATCACTGATCGTCGTCGTCCTCGTCACGGTATATTGTCGGTCCGATCATCCGCGAAGAGGTTTGTTATAGTACCTATATGCCATATAGTTATTTGTTTTACCAAAATATTTTACCTTTATTCGTTTCAAAATAAATAAATTTAAAAAAAAACGGTTATAAAATCAACGACGTTCTTCCGGTTCGTATTATATATACCTAATAAATGAATATCACAATAAAAGTATTTACGGTTTACAGTTGTAACTATAATAATATTATATGCCACCACGGGGACTTGTAGTTAGTCTACACGCATTATTATAACATAATAATATGACAATAATGCGTGTATTCAAAATAGTTTTTTTATTATTATTATTTAAAACAACAAAAATAAGTAGCTTATCAAGTTTTCATGAATTTTCCATCTCGACTATATTATAATATTATTATATGTATTTTATTACATTAAAGTACCTATACCTACTGCTCACAATAATAATGTAAAACTTAAAACGAAACATTTTGTTTTAAAACTGTAATCGTCCATATTTTCAGTACATATAGAAATGATTAATTAATTAATTTTTATTTAAATTAACTGTATTTTTACACAGTAACACAATACCAACAAAAATATATACCTCCTTAAAAGTATGTCAACGGAATATGGGTTTTCTCTCTAAGCCCCACGTTCCACGTGGTTAAAACGCATTCACGTAATAATTTCTTATGATGTTTTAGTAAAATTATCTATCCCAAAAATTATAGAGGATAATAATTTTGAAAATTTGGAATTCAGTATTATATTCTATTATTATTTGACTCTAAAAATAAACATTTAATTTGCAAGTTTAAATGGATATTAAATTTTTTTGAGACAATATTTAGACAAATAAAAATGTCATCCTCTCAAAAACATTATCCTCTATGATTTTCATAGTGGATAGTTTTCTCTAAGATTACTTAAAAACAAATTTTGCGCGAATACATTTCGTCTATGCTGCGTATGAGCCAGAGAGAAAACAAAAAGTGCATTGTTAGTCTTCTTAATTGACAGATAACATAATATAGTTTTGTATAACATATTATAACATTAAAATATTTACCTACCCATACATATAATATACATATTATGTATATGTAAGGTTTTTACAATATGAAAACTGACGGTTTTCAAGTCTATGATATTATTTTAGTTTTTCAAATATGCATTTTAGTAAGCCATCGCATTTGACAGAAGTTTATTTTGACCTTTTGTTTTAGCCTACAGGAACGAACAAAGGAATTAACGTCATTTACTGAACAGCGGGATAGAAAACAGTAAAAACTACCTATGTAATAAAAGAGGGTGTCGTCGCACGCTTACTTATAATATGTTATGTTATACATATGTACCAGCTATAATAATGTTATATAAAATACATTTTATAAGCCATAATATTTCCACTTTGAAGAATAGGTTCAAATGTATGAATGTGTCGACTATTTTTTTTTACCCCAAAAACTAAATAAAAGTTTATAATAATAATTAAGTAATAATATAATAACTTATATTATACATTGATATTTAACATTAAACAAGTATATTACAACATATTATTTGATGCAAAAAATGTTGTGATAAAAAAAACAAGTATAAAATTATATGTATAGTTTTCAGAAAAAATAACAATTACTAATTAAAATTATCAAAAACATTTTTTATAATATGTATTCATCTTCTGGTAGCAATCTGGTGTATGCATTGAAAACATTTGTTTTTGATTCGTATTGTAGTTAAAATTTAAATAATTTATTGTACCTGCACTCTGCAGTGTATTTATAGATACATTCGTTAAATTATATTCGATTAACATTTAACTGGGTATCAATAATATTTTATGAATATTCACGATTTTATCCGGTAAACAAATAATTAATTAACAATAATAATAATGATAAAACAACAAATTACGTTTTTACATAAAAAAAAAAACTAAAACTGTTTATTAATGAATTACATATTTCAAACACTTTATTATAGTATACAGGATTATTCAACAAACTTGCTCACCCTATTTTCATCAATAGTACAGTTGTTCTAAATCAAAATTCAAACAAGTAGTTTTTGAGTAAATTAACTTGTGTACAAAGTTCTAAAGATAATAGGCAAATGGTTTTATGATATGATGGGTTTAGAAAATATGGAGTATGATGACTTGAAAGTTTTAGTAATTAATATTAATCTTTTAATATTTATAATTTTTTTAAATTGGTAGTTAATATGATTAGGCACAATAGATCCAATAATATTACATTTTTTATATTTTTATAAAACCATTTTTGAGGACTTTTATCCATCATAAAAAAAACCTTTTGATAACTGGGAAACTATTCATTCAAATTTTGTAAATCAAATATTTTCAAAAAAGATTCACATTATTATATTATTAATTTAATAGGTTCTCATATTAAAAATAGAGTTTATATTCATATGGAACACTCCTTAATAGTACAAAAAATCTCAAAAATTTAAAAATAAGGTCTTTAATTATATTAAAACATTTGAAAAACAATAATATTATAAATATATTCATTATTATAGGAAAAATTTATTGTGGTGGTCATGCTTGGTGAATCAGCCTGCCTAATAATAATTATATAAAAGCTAGCAAAAATATTCAATCATTCGATATATATATATATATCATATAATATATATATCATATATTATATATATGATATATATATTATATGCATAATGTTTTGGGTGAATAG
The DNA here is from genome assembly GCF_020882245.1 of Rhopalosiphum padi. Taxonomy (NCBI): domain Eukaryota; kingdom Metazoa; phylum Arthropoda; class Insecta; order Hemiptera; family Aphididae; genus Rhopalosiphum; species Rhopalosiphum padi. The sequence continues at coordinate 63,204,046 of NC_083597.1, read as the reverse complement.
TATAAATACTTATTGTAATTTTGAATAGTTTTATGACTATTACACCTAAATTAAACTATAAACTTATATTATAATATCTTAGACTTATAAAAGGTTGATAACTTTGCTGTTGGTACGTATTTATTAAAAAAAATATTAGATATATATTATTATTAGACAATAAGGGAACTAATATAATCGTTGTTAAATACCAATTAATAATGGCTCTAAAAAAAAATAATAAGCCAAGTAAAACCTTTTTTTATTTTTTTTGACAGGTGAAGATTTTAGTAAAAACTTGCACAATTATTACCATACGCTCAACGTCGCGACGTCTATCGTTATTAAACATGCACGTGACTCAGTGGCGTTTCAGATGATGCGACAATATAATATCCAATCGAAACAAATTGTATGATATAATACCGAATATTACTGTCGCGTATTTAATTGACAAGGAAGACCGGTGCAGTTGTAGCACTGAATTATTAATCATCGCCTGACATGCGGTAATGTGATCGCCAAACGTGATAACGCCGCTCACCAAATTACCTTAATGCTCTATGTGTATTGTGTGTATACGAGTCGGATCGGGGTTTTATGGACTTTGGGTGTCAACGTGCCGTACAAGAAGGGGGTGGCGCCGTGGTGGACGACATATTATATTGTCCTAAGAACGCGAAATGTATGTATATCACTATACATCTATAGGTGTTATACACACACACAAACACACACACATAGTACGCACACTCGTATACGTATAATAGGCGAGTCTTTTTCAAAGTCGTCGTGCGAGTGATAATTAATTACAAAACAGTACCCACCTATTTGTTTTAGGTAACGAAAACGAAAAACTTCATTAATCTAAAATATACACATATTATAATACATCATGACATGCTACGCGCAGTACAGTAATATTTTTATTATTTTTTTTTTTTTATATATACTTATAAAGGCTTTGACTACATTCGGTATTTTCACCCTACATCTTATCATTATAGATTTCTTATCACATAACTTAATTTGACTTGAATTGATTAGTTATTTTTTTTTTATAGGGTTTGTGATAGTATTATAATGAATATCTCTGTATTATTTTTTATAACTACATTTAATATCATTTTTTCGATTTAGTAATGTTATTATATAATAAGTTGTCACCGTACGGCCGGATAAAAACGTACAAATACAAGCACTGTCTTGTAATAGTACCTATTATTATTTGTCATGAGTTTAATTTTATATAATTCGTATTGTAATATATTAACTCCCTATGTATACCTTTTCGTACTGTTTTTTTGGACGCAAGCCTGTCAAATTGTAATTGTATCTTTTAAATCTGTATACATTATATCTATAACTTTAATCACAAATAAATAATAAAAACTATACTATTATTATGCATAATGGTATTTCAATCGAAGTCCGTGTTGTCGCGTAATATTACAATAGTGTGATCTATGCTGTAATTATGTAAAATATCTGTATTAAAATGTATTATAATAATGTTAAAATAGTACTGTGTTATAATCACTTTTACTGTAGAAAAACTACATTTGGTTCATACGCCGTACAATTTATACGTTTAGTACCATCTCTGTGAACTCGTCATTAAATTTTTTTTTAATTGATAATTTTTTACGTAACTTATATCGTGGTGTATATCTATGTGTATTGTAAATCTTTAAAAGTAAAATAACTAAAATATTTCCATCAAGTACCACTAATGATAACTTTTTTCTATATGTATATAGAAAATGTATATGCAGTCATGATATGAAGACAAACACGGTGAGACACCTTTCTGTATTAAATTATAATATAATATAAATGACAGTACTATTTTTATAATATTTTTGTACGAAATCTAAGTGTACATAAATCGTTTAATGCATATTAATAATGTATGAAATATTGAGATAATATATGATATGGGAGTATGGGACGTTAATTATTTATCCACAAAGGAGTAATATTATAATTTTTCACCAACTATATTAAATGCCATTTTAAAAATAAAAATGTGTGTGCTATAAGATACCAATATAAACGAAGTGATAATATTTGTATAAAATTGATTTATGTACTAAAAAGTGAAAACAATGACACTTATTTAGGGGTTTGGCCAACCCCCCCCCCCCCAGATGTCGTGGTAAATTTTTGAGTTTATAGTTTTATCACTAAGATTATCTTTAATTACCGATATTAATTATTATTATATATTTTTACTTATTGCATTTACATTATAAATTAGTTTATATTTCTATTGTGTAGTAGTATGCAGTATGCATAATATTATATAAGTATTTAGTATAATAAGTTTAGTATTCTTTTTTGTTTATAAAAAATTATTTTTTAGACTACCTATAAATATTAAGTACTTTTAGTCATTGGTTTGCCTGTATATTTAAAGAAGGCATACTTTTATTATTTAAAATTAAGAATTTTAACAAACAAAAATATTTTGTTCTTTAATTATGTATTAAATCTGAGTATTACTGCTGGATGGCTTCAAATATTAAATTTAAACTAGGATTAGTAAAAAAATAAATATGATAAGTATAAAAATTATGTTCTTGAAGAATATAACTAATGCTCTAAGTTTTTTTTAAATATGTGCCCATACCAAAAATAATGTCTATAGGTATACGCTATTGACTGAAGAGATACAATTATTCAAAGTCAATAAGTGTTTCATTATTCGTTGAAATATCTTCCGGAAAATGGAAACTATACTATTGTAATAAATACTGTATAATTATTATTTATAAACGTGCCAATATAATATTACAATTTACGTTTTAGTCAATTTATACTAATTTCCAACAGATTACTAAGTACTTACATAATTATATAAGTAGTGCTTGTTTAAAAAATATGTTACGTCCAACAGTTGTTTAAAACGAATAATTTATGACTTACTCAATTATGTTACCGTCAGTGCCTGAAAAGGGCGATGGACACGTCATTAAAATAACTATAAATCTATTCTATTTAAAACCTGAAATACTAGATACTAGATACAACTAAATTGTGAAATTTCTCACATTTTCATTAAGGTCTATAAAATACACTTAACAAAATAATTAATACATTTTATTTTGTGTTTAGATCTCTATGTATGTTAAAACATATGTGATCGATTTCATGTGTATATTGATCGAATATTGAAAATACTTAGACCAATTTACCTAATTCTCTGTCTTCGGAAATTCGTAAACACGTTTTATGACTTTTAAGAATAGTTATAATAATAAGACGTATAGTGAATGTATTCGATAAATCAATAATACAGTATCAACATAATAATATATATATATATTATTTACACGTTTGTTATGTATCTTCAAGGTAAATTATTATACAATGTGATTTTTAAAAGGTTAACATTCATTTTCCAGAATAATTTTAACATTTTCAGAAGTTTTCTGACATAATTTTAAGTCATTAGATATACATTTTCAATAACAGCATAATTTTTCTATGTAGTATTCTTATATAAACAGAATATTTTTTTTTGAGACTTTTAATATTTATTTATAAATTGAGTTTTGAACAATAGCAATTAATTATTCATAAGTAGGTAATCATTAAACTTATGAAATAAAAAATCCATGCAATTATTCTAAAAGATAAAAAACTTAAAGAAATAATTACGATAAAAAGCATTTTTTTTTAAATATTATTGTATTTTTTTTTTTTTTTTAATGACTTAAATTATATCAAAAATATATTTCCAAAAACGTTCATACTTTTATAAGGCCAATTTATTGTTTTATGTTTACCGCGATACACGCGAATTTTTCATCTACACAGAAGTCTTACCTAATTATGATAATTTGTTGTAGTGGTTGTATCCTCATTCAACAACCGGCGAAGTTTTCAAAACCGCGCTCTCTGCAAAGAAATGGATATCATGTCTCGATATCTATATAGTAATTTTATTGACGACAATGGCGAGTAGCTCGTGGATACGAATAATACACATAAATATCATAATATAATGCTATTGTTACAGCTGCCCGAAATCCGTTCCCCCCGAGAACCCAATATCCGGTGATGCGCTGAAGCGATGATTTTCTATACAGACACAATATATTTTACCGGAAATCCGCGTTTGGCGTAGCGTTTTCCACCTACGACGAGGCAAAAACATCATAGAAATTTCAATTAATAAGATATCGATAATATATAGCTAATTTTATTTAATATATTATAATAAATTATTTTGGACACAGATCAAAATAACTTTAGAATTATTACAGCCATATATAGACGTGATATTATCTCAAACTGCAAATACATATATATTAGACAATCTGTGACTTATAGTCTCATTGCCCCACACTGCGTATGGACATTTTTCGAAAAGAAATCGATTTAAAAACCACTCTTGTATGATATTGTTTTACTATATAGGAATACACGCACGCGACGTCGTATGACGCACTGCAACTGAAATATTATTGAAAACGATCGTCTGTAATGCGTTCGTCGTTAAGTGTGTCGTGTTTTCTTATCGATTTTCCGCACGAATCATCACAAATGGGGTTAAGGTGTTAGTTGGCCGTTCACAAACGGTCATCAAGTGCGCCTTTAATACGGTTTTCCTTTTTACAATTCACGCGCCGGGGCGCAATGTAAGGTCTCAGTTTGAAATTGCCGTTCCTTGTCCAACGCCACTGGGCGCCCGACGTGTATATAACACGACGACTTGAACCGAAATAAAACTGAAGGTCAATTTCATAAGAACTAACGTTAAGAAATAATACAGACGTTTCCGTAAAAATGAATATATTTTGGGACGCGATATACGGTTTTCTGCGACAGGAAACTACAATCAGAAATCTATTGCAGTGAAATTTTGGCCAAAGTGACCAAAAAACGTTCATGAATTGGCACATAAATTATTGAGTTATACGCGTGTAAGTTAGTCACAACTATCATTTTAAGTATTTTAGAATCTGAATATTTATTTTACAATGATGTATATTTTTTTTGTTTTCTATTAGAAAAAATGCTCTGATCATCAACTTTGATTTCTGGTTGAAAATTGTATCAAGCTTGTACTTGGGGGTCGAAAGGAACTGAAAGGTAGCAATTTTCCAATACTTTTTTAAATAATAAGGGAAAATCAATAAAAATGTAATGCATTTAAAAAAATATTGATATTACTGTTGAAATAATCTTTTTACATTGTAGGCAAAAATATTAAGACGACACGCATCTGACGCCTACTATACTACAAACGATTAATTAATTGCTTTTTATTTTATTTTTATATATTAGTTAAGTAATTGTTTTCAAAAATATTGTCGTCATCATATTAATTGTATAATTATTGGGCGAGTACCACGGTATGAGTACATTGTTATAAAGTGCTACAGCCTTTACACGGTCTCTTGTAGTTTCTCGAGCGTACTTACTTAGTATATAGTAATATTATAGTACCTATTATATTTTTTTAACGACAACCGTAAATTTAATTATTACAAAATTCGTCTTTGCTCATTCCCCCTCCCGTGATTTTCGTACCACGTGAATATAATAGTTTTACTACGGTCGTACTACTCCGTATAGTCCGTCATTAAAAATATTCCGTCGTCCAGACGTCTAAAATACGGTCAGGGTTACACCTCTATACAGTAACCTATTATATACACCCTTTGCTATTATCTTTAAACAAAAATCATATTATTATTCTGCTTCAACGACATGCCCCTTATTGTCATAATCATACCATCGTCGCACATGGTTGGCAAAAACATCACAGAATAATATATTGTATAATTATACCTACTGTGCATCGTCATAAGATAAGACGAATCTTTTCCCTCGAGAGTGGGTGTGGTGGTGTCAGCGGCGGCGGACTAATTAGATTATTATTGTGTATCTTTTTTTTTTTTTGGGTGTGGTCCAAAGTTGATAAAAGTTTGAAACAAGACATAAACGGCCCGAACGCGTGTCTGTCTGTTTTTCGGAACGTATCGCATTCTTCTGGTCGTTTTGTATAACGTTATTAATTATTATATTGATGTCTGATGGCCATGATGTGTTACCTAAATTATTTATACATTAATATTTATATAATATATTATTATGATGTGTCATAATATCATCGTCTTAGGAATGCATATTTTAAATTAAACTTAAAAAACCTAAACGCACGCTAATGCAATTTTCCATGTCTTTTTACGCAAAACTAATAGTCAACAATACCGATATTGTATTTTTTTTTTTTTTGCTGTAAAACAAAAATTAATAGCCATAGGATACTTTAAAATTTTAAAAATGTTTATGTCTGCATTTTCTACACGTAGAATAATTTTAAAAATATTTCGAGATTTTTTGAGCTATTTATAGACATTTGAAAATTTTAATTTTTTTTGTTTTGTTTCTATTAATGACAATAAAAAGTTATTCATTGAGTCAAACATCTTAAAAATTTACACAATATCCCACATAAGTCCTTATTATTTATATCTATATAAAAATATAGAATATACATAAGCACAATTTTTTTTATATGCTTTTGGAATTTAAATGTTGATACAATTCGTCAAAATCACAAAATTTGCAAATTGCTTTGCAGTTGAAAATGTATTAAATGTTAAATAACATTTAATGATAAACAGTTTATACTGGAACTAAAAATATATCATAACGATTATTTTAAAATACAAATTTGGACCTATTTAAATGTTGAATAACGATATTAATTATTTTGTTGTGTTTTAAAAAAATTTTTCTTGGGATCTTTTACAAATATTATGAATTTTACTATACATCATAATATGTAGAATAATCTTAAAATATTACTTTTTATACAATGAATCTATTCACGCTGTTTGGCTTAAGGTGGGATTAATAACTCAAAAGTTAATAACAATAATATAATACGGTATAAATATGTAATATTTCATAACAATTATTATTATTAATAAGATAATAAATATAATTTTTTTTTTTTGGAAAAAAATCTTATTAACTTCACATAAAACTTGGTAAAGTAAATAACTTTATTAGCAATATACTTAGTGATAGGTAAAAATTTACAATAGGTACATATAGGCTGAACAAAATAATACAAATAAGATTTTATCGCCCAAAATTACAATCATCAGCATCATGGATGATATTTCTAATGGTATACTATATTATTGTTATAACCTCAGTTACTGTATATTATCGCAATTTAAAATTTCATCGTCAAATAATCATATTATACATAATATATAGGTGAAAGAAATCGACATCTATAAAATTAAGTTTTGAATATTTTACTAATTCTGAATATTATTCAGTTTTAAATTATGCGTTGCCATGTCAATCATTTTATTTTTTATTCTTTTAACAATTTTTTTTTTCAAATAAAAAGTTCTCATTAAAAATGTTTTACTGATTATAATGTTTACCTATATAATATAAAATATACATTAATAATTTTTTTTTTTTTGCTAAATTTACATATTTTATAATAATAAATACCCGTATGTATCTTGTATATACCATACATGTATATATCAAACAAAAAAATATTATAATTTATTATAATAAGTTGATTTAAATTTGAAAACAAATTACAGATACAATGTATTTTAAGCGTTTTGGAGTTTAAATATTGCGCATTAATATAGCATGTTTAGTTTATAAAATTTATATATAATCCATACTTATATAATAGTATTACTAAAAATACGAAAGTATTTATGTCTATCTGTTAAGTTTTCACAACTAAACCGCTGAACCAATTTTGATGAAATCTGAAATGGGTAAATAGCTTGAACTCGGAGAAAGGACATTAGCTAAATTTATTTTTAACTTGCTCGCTCATCATCACTCAAATTATCGATATGTGAGCGAAACTACGTGTCTACTGTATAGTATATTGTATATAATATACATCAGTACAGGTATATATATAATATAAAATATATAATATCTATGCATACGATCATTACTTTTTTTATATAGCGAATTATTTTGGTTAGGTATATGATATATGATATATAATTATACCGTGTTGCAGTCAAATATTCATATCGAAACGCGTGTCAATTATATGCGATAAATATTAAATGTAACATAAGTATATACATGTATGCATGAGATATACGTCAACGCCACTACATACGATGAAGATTACGTGTCGAAAAGGACGAGAAAAAAAGCCACCACCGGACCACCAATACCTATGTATAAGTATATATGTACAATATAATATTTACATCAATAATAAAAACAACGATAATAGCATTTTAAATACATATCATATCGATTACACGCGCTATCGTTTTTCGAAAAGACATGGGCGTGATAAGAACGCTGTCGCCGTTTCTCGCCACTCTCTCGTTTCGGACTCCCACGGCGAAGTGGTGATTCTGCACCAGATGACGACATTTAAGCGTGTTTATATCATATCATAAAATATGGTAATGGCGTGAAATACAGGATTGACGACAGTGACACACTATTCGTATATAATCTCAATATGTATTATGTTCAATGTTCATATAATATAATATTATTATATTGTTATTGTTATTTCTTCGTTATTTCGTCACATTTCGATATCGTGTTTTATATGTACATTGCTTTAACGTAGGATAGCACATTTTACTTGGCCGAGTGCGTTATCGCCTTCCAAGGACCCACCGCCGCAAACGGCACTGTTGCACAGCATCAATAACACATCATGTGTGCTCTCTGCTCATGTTCATCTCCGTCCGCCGCGCCGCGCAACATCTGCAGACGAATCGTATCGCATGTTTTACGTTTGAAAAAATAGATAAACGGACCACATAATATAATATAATACACATACCGGATGGCTCAAGATATCTAACAAAAAAAAAATAATAATAACTATGTTTCCTCATTTGCAGCAACCAATAACCAGGCTGAAGTATTGCGCGTTTAATACATAATCGCATTATACATATACCTTTAACATTATATATATATATATAATATATATATTAGATGATTAGAGACTTCAAGCATTATTATTTATTTAAGTACATTTAATTTAAGCAGAGTGAAATTAAAAATCTTATTTGAGATGTGAAATGTTATTTTGTAAGTTTAAAGGTTTTACTTATTATTAAATTACATGTACAGCATGTACGTATTATCTAGCTGTTAACAAAATGTTTAAACATATTTAAATGATAAAACTTACCGTGTAATTTAAGATTTATAAAACATAGCTTTGGATTTACACCTAAGTCTATAAAATCTTTAAAAAAAATTAGTCTAATTTACTAAAATTCATGTTAAATTTACATAATAAAATAAACGAATGAAAATGTGTTAAACGCAAACTACTCGCAAAGAAGCTAAATTACGTTTTAAACAAAAATTCCGGTTTTGAACTTGTGTCGAAAATTTTAAAAACTTTAAAAGGCAAAGTTGAAGACATGAATAATGGTTTGACTGAATACAAGACAAATTATGATTTACTTTAAATACGCATAAATATATTGCGTTTATGTGAAACAAGTCCTTTACAGACGAATAATCACTTCAAATTTACAGTTAACAACATATACGTGTATGGATATATCTCGTCAATGAAAAATTAGGAGTGAATATTTGAGCTTTCAATAATTGTTTGTTTTTTCATGTGTTTTAGAGAAGTTTTTATACTTTATTATTATATGATTGAAAACCACGCTGAAATCGTGCAAATGTATCCCGGCAGCAGTAGCGGTGGTGACGACGACGTAGACTATAGATAAAATAAAATATTATAGTCTTTATTTTGCTCGCATTAACATCAATAATAATAATCATAATCCTGCTAATATATACCGTCCGTCGATGTGATTTATAGCCCGCCCGATAGTACATATTATATACATATAATACATCGTGAAATGCTCGACGATAACGTCGCGACTCTGGATAACGTCGACTTATTATTTTATGTACTCTTGTTGAGCGATGACGACGTTTTTCTAGGGAATTTTTCGAATCGCGCGGCATGTGTACGTAAAAGATATGATAATAATAATATGTTATCATATCAGGAGACATCTGCTGTGGCATTTTTATTATTATTATATAGTCGCGTGCAGTACATACAAACAATATTATAATGTATAATAAATAATAATATAATATAATAGTATGTAGATTATTTTGTAAAGTATGTTATTTGAAACGAAGATCGAATGTTTACATTCATTCATTAAATATTGCCCCGTCCAATCTATACATTGCACTATGTAAACAAAATTATCTTATTCTTCGTTTACGTGATGAAGTAATCATACATTTAAGGTCAAAGTCTTATTTATGAACGATTATCTAATTATTAAGAAGACGAAATCCGAGTATAAGATTAAATTAAACGTTTGTAAACACTTAGTAAAAATATTACCTGTAATGTAGACATAACAAAATACATAGAGGAACGCAAGGGTGAACATTAACTAATTATCTAATTATTTTTAACTTGAACATTTTACGAAATATTCATCATAATAACTTCGTTTTTTTTTGCTACTTTAAAAAGTAATATGTTGATTTGAAATCGTGTTAATAAATATCCATAACTTAAGTTACAAGTTACAACTAATTTTCATTAATTACTTTTTGTTTAATCACGTTACATCGCTGCATAACCACAATAACATAAAAATTAAATGTATCTTTATTTTATCATTTAATCAACAAAAACCTGTAATTTCCTAATTATCCATTTTGGCGATTTTATATATCTATAGTGTGAAATATAAAGAAAAAGTAATATGGACTTTTGACCAAATTGTTATTTATTATTCTAAAATTTTTTAGAATATAAATTTAAAACATATATAAAATTTGCAAAACAGAAATAATTCATACCTGTATATTATTAATAGTTTAAGTTTAATTCAGCTAACGATTAATATAATATAAATATAACCTTAGTTATTCGCATTTATTTTTATTTTTTTATTTAATATCAAATTGATGAAATCAGAAGGTATCTGAATACATATTTCTCATCTATCATGGTTAATATAAATACGTTTATAAAATTCAAATGGAAATAGAAAATTCAAGGTGCAATAGGTATTTGTATAATTATTCCTTTTATATTTTTTAACACCAACAATTTTACATTAATTTCTATTAAAATCTCATAAAAGAAGACATAAATAAATTTAGATCGTAACACAATAATTAATTCTTACGCCGTAACTATAAAGTATTTATGCATCACCTCATCACAAGTTCATCTCAAGACTATATGACATATATGACAATAAATTTATTTCTAAATAATCATTTTTACGTTGTAAATAACTTTAAAAGATTGCGGGTATTTTTAGAACGCACAGTTATTACCTATATTATTAATTATATTTTACATTATAATTATTATTCTCATTTATTCGCCACATTCACTAGCTTACATAACCGGGTCCGTTGTTAAAAATGTAGATAGTTCATAATCGCATATGAAATATTATATTTTATTTTATAAATTTACAACGGTCACCCCCCTCGCACCCGTTAATACGTATGTGGATAAATATTAAATATAGGTAGGTGCGTAAAGGTCATAGAGACCAAAAAAAAAAAAAACGCACCCTTTTTTGAACAAGGAGATGTCATTAAATATTGACAAAAAAGTGTCCTGTTTGCCTTATAATATCGTAATTATATCTACGGAAACTAATTTTCCAATATACACGTTGAAAATAATATAATATACAGTGTGATTCACAAGCAATATTCAAGTGCCCTGTGGACCTGTGGTGATACAAAGTTCATATTTTCAAATGAAAACAAAGCTTATTTTTGCTGAGAAAATAATTAAAATTTTTATACTAACGACAATAGTCATAAATTATTTTATAAAAATATAAAATAAGTGTATTATTGGGTCTAGTATTTATTATATACTATGAAGGACATTTTTTACAAAATTACATTATATTTTAATAGATTCATATTAATTACTAAATATTAATATTCAAAGTATCATAGTCCTCATTATTTTAAGTATAGAATGGTGGACTGATATTATCTTTAGACTTTAGTACATAAAATAAAATAACTCAACAATTATTCATTCAAGTTTCAATTTAAATGCTTACATCAAGATTTTTTAAAAGTCGTTTGAATAATAATTCATAAAATAAAAGGATGATTCTCATTTGAAAAAATTAATTGGAACTTTAAAAAAAAAATAGAACACTTATTAAATGGTATTAAAATCCAAGGACTAGAAAAATGGTTTTTATGTGTACTTAAAAATTCCAAACATCAGAATTTAAATAAATTCATTATTAAAGGAAATAATAGAGGTGGCATACTTGGTGAATCACTCTGTATATAAATACATAATATTTAAGTACACTTTTGTGACCATACGACTGCGATTAATACCACAGATAAAAAATTGTCAATGTTTTATTCTCATAATGACATAGATATACAAAATATGGAAAATTATGGTTTATCGAAAAAATAATGACGTTGGAATAATTTCTACACGTAAACCCAACACGTCAAATAATAGCCAAACACAGTTTTAGCAGGTAAAGTAATAGGTACCTATGTACTCGTACGTATAATATATCAATATCATATTTCTAAAATATCGAATCAACAAAACTAGGAAAGTCCTCGCTATTTATCGTATATAAATAATTTAATAGCCCCCGAAATAATTATACTTTTTTACAATGAATCGACAGAAATTGATTTTATTTTTTTATTGCAAATCTTAAATTATTACATAACTAAAATTATTGGTTGCTTTTATTCATTATTATTGATGTTATATTTTTCTATCATAAATGCCATGCCTAAAACGGAAGGAGTGCTTTCACATCCACATACATTTCGTTCGAATGGTTCATAAATACCTATAACTATTATAATGAAATATATCGGATACGTAGTTTTTAGAATTTTTCACAGAACTTTATTTTAATAAACATTGATAGATAAACCTATTATAACGTATAACAATTAAACAATAGCAAAATACTGTCCGTAGTTGGGTAACCAGCAAGTATATACTCGCATGTATACTCGTATTAAACTTAGGTTTTAACATAATAATTTTATATTATTACATGTATAATTTATACTTAAATTAAGTTAACATTAACATTACATTATAAGTATATCATATATTGATATATTAAATAGAATAAAAAATTTTAGATAAGAAAAAAATTTTGTTACGTGTAAATGGATATTTACTCGTATCTTCCGGAACCGGAAGTCAAGTTGACGACTGGCCATTCTCGTTATTTCTATAATCGTGAGAAGCCACTAGAATCACACGGTGGTTGATAAACAAAGACTGTCACCATAATAATATATTCGACGCTACTTGCCGACTTACCACTCCAGAAATGAATCGACATATTGCAGTTAAATAATGAACTTAATAGTTAAAATATAATTATTATATGGTACAAACTATTAGATGGCTTTATGTAGGTCCGATTATACATTTATTTAAATTCTAATTTAAAAAACTTAAAGGGGAATTTAAAAACTATTATATTTCGAAATCCGTTAATTTTTATATCTTTTTTTAAAGACTACCTTGAACATTGATAAGTATATTTTACCGGTATTTTTTTTTAAATACTTATGTATACTGTAAAATTGAAACTGAAATGCATACCTAGTTCAAATTAACAAAAAGATAGTCCTCTTTTGAAAAAAATGTCGTCTATCACAAGCGAATTCTAAACGGCTGAAATATAAAAATAATAAAAGTATTATACCTAAGTATTTAAAATATGGTCTTTATAATAAGTTTACTAGAGCTCTCAACGGTTAAGTATATATGTATTTAAAAAATTTTAATTTTAATAAATACATAATTTTTTATAATACAGCACACCATTCATGGCTTATAAATTTAGTTTTCAATCAAGTTTCAAAATTATCAAGTAAATTGTAAATTGTTGTTAATATTGAATATACCTATATATTGTAGTTTATAATATATCTCTACATAAAATTACAGAGTAGAGATTGATCATCCCCAGATAAAGATCACACGTTGAACCGGTATCCAAATACTGTATTGTATACAAAATTCTGTGTGACATCGACAACCGCGACGAAACTAGTTTATTCGTGTGCCGAAGGGGAGTTTTAAGGGTTACGCACGATTATATGTGCGTAAACAATGAGGCACGTGCTAGATACAGGTATATGGTATAAGTAGGTACTTAACAATGTTGCTGAAATCAAGACATGTCGTATAGTAAATTAGTGTATACATTAGCACAGTTAATGAATTTTAGACCCTCATAATATTTTCAAGCTTTATTTTTTACATAATAATTTTAATTTATCAACAATTTAAAATGTAATATTCGTAGTATAGATTTTTAAAATATATTTATATACAGTATACTTAGAAGTATAAAGTTCGGGCTTTGTAAGTATTTAAATTTTTTTCAAATGGTTTAATACGAGTAGTATATTATGTTTAGTAAAAATTCGAATCATAATATACAACGTAGAACAGAATACACAACATTTACGAGATATTATAAATTTTCACGTATTGCTTTTTTTTCTAGCTATTATAATTTTTTATTGCTTATCCGGAGTTTTATTTTTATTTTTAATAACTTTTTTTAGTACAATTTAATCGATAGATTAATTCTGTATATTAAATTTAAAAGAATATAACAATAATCATTTTTAATGCTTTCTTTAAAATTTTTATAGACACAAGATCCTAACAAAAAATTCTAAGTTTTAATAATAAATACATTAACGAGATCTGTACTATATAAGTAGCCAAGTACTAAGTAGGCACTTGTTTTATTTATGTTAAGACAATAATATCTCTATATAACATAGCAAATATATAATATAAACCTACTTCAAAGCCGACCTAGGCGAGAAATGTTGTGAAAACTATAATAATAATATTATATATATATATATATAACTCAGTGATGTAATAATATTATCATTTCGCGGCGAAAACGCGACACACAACACATACATAGTATTGGTTTATTATGACATTTATAACGTTATGTTATAGTAGGTAACTATATCATGATACGAGAAAACCGTTTGGTGTTTTCTTAGCCCGACCGTCGTGACTATATAATTATGACTCGAACTCTGTCCTTAACTGTCTTCCTAGTTTACGCGCTGTCTCAAGTATTATTGTTGTTTCAACGAAAATATTTTATGTTGTTAAGTTGTTTTTTTTTTAACGGCTCCTCTGTCCACGGACGCGTGTCACGCGCGAGCGCGAGGAAACTCACCGGACCACAGCCAACGCGAGCGGAGAGCGCGTGCTAGTAAAATAATAATAATAATCTAATATAACAGCGGTATAAGGATGAGCGGGACGGTGGCACAGCGCCCACGCGAGTCTTTTCTGGAAGAAAAAAGAACGCCGCCGCCAAAATCGTAGTCCGTAACGCGACGAGGGGCGGCGCGACGGCCCGTGACGTCAACCCTAACGCACCGCAGCCGCAGCCGTATCTTATCTTCCGGAGACCGTTAAAATAATAATAATAATAATAATATGCGCGCGTACGTACGACTTCCTCGCCATCGACTCCGTGACGATGTTATGCATATTTTTTTGTCGGGTCCGTCTTGTTAGTCGTCGTCTGACTACACCCCGTGCGCGACTTCCTTGGACCACCGGCAACCAGTGACCGAACGACGCACGTGCGGTAACCGTGGTACGACTGGTCCGTATCCGTATTATATATAGTCCATCATCTTCCATCGGTGCCGTCGATACAGACGTCGCGTCCGCCACAACTCGCGGCACAGTGTTCTAATCGATCGCTTTTACTCGCTGACAGTTATTTTTTTTTCTACGTCCGCAGCCGTCCGATCGTCCGATACACGTCCATTTGCAGGTAAGTCATACTATTATAATATTAAAACACGAATAATATTACAGTATTACAATTATTTATAAAAATATATTAGAATATTTTATACGCTGTACCTTAGCTGTGAAATATTATGTATAGGCAATAGGCATACATAATAATTCATAATAATGTAAATCAGCAAATAGTCCGATTTTATCGCAGGTCATCTCTTCGGTATGTGAGATTCGGTTAATCGTACACTTCAGAAACGATGCCATTGTTCAAATTCTTTTTCAACATCTTAATAAAGTATAGTAATAGACTAAAGTAATACGTCTCCATTTGAAGAAATCAGCTATGAATCTTATTAACCCAACATATTTCTTACGTCATCCATAGGCATAGGTGGTATCAATTAAAAGCGTTTACACATTACTGCAATTAATATTGCATTGTATTAAAATCGTTTAAATTGTTTTTAAATTTATTCTTCAAATGTGTACAACCCTCAAAAGATAAATTCCAATTAGTCGTATAATACACATTTTCAATAAAAATATTTCTTTCAAATTCCTGTAATCGATGTCAATGACAATCGCAAATCCATAAAAATATTTTTTTTTATATTATTTTACAGAGACAAATTAATTAATAAAATAAATTGTATTATGTTAAATATATTTGTATGATAAAATTTAATACCTAACAACAATTTATAATTATTATTATACCAAGTAGCTTTATCACATATTAGTAATATTAAATTATTTATAGTAATAATGTTTTTTATTTATTTACAATAATATGTTTTGCACGCGTAATTTAACACATAAGTATACGGTAGGGTAGTACCTACTCACTATTCAGTGTGAATCGTGATTTGGTGTTTTCGATCAGTCAAATGTAAATTCTACCCTCCGTCTATCTTTAATTTTGTGAACTCGAGTGATTCACCAAACATGCCCATCCTTATTGTCTCCATTGATTATGTATTTATTAAAAATTATTATTTTTGGAAATTTTAAGTTTATTCTGAGATCATGTTTTCAACATGACTTGAGAAAATTATTAATTTGTAAATTTGTATGCGATTATAAAACGAAATTCAAATTCAAGTTTCTAATTTAAAATAAGTACTAAGGAATTTTGAAAATAATTAATTAACATTTTATGATGAGTTAAATAAGTACTAAACTAAATACTACATATATCTTGTGTAAAAAGGGCTTTAGTAAAATGAGTATTATCCTTAGCACATAAAGTTTAATAATTCAGAAACTAGATACTATTTCAAATTTTAATTTTAGTAGGGTCTTACATCAAAATTTTCATAAAAATCATTTACTTAACAATTTGCAGTTTAAACTTAAAAGTGTAGTTTTCTTTTAAAAAAAAAAAGTTTGTATCATTGTATCATCACATGAATTTCTTTGAATATTAAAAAGGTCCTTGAAAATATTTTAAAATATAGTTAAATTAGGTTGAATACACTTAAAAATTTCAAAAATTTTAATTTTAATAAATTAATAATATTTAAGTAAAAAGGGGGTGAGTATGCTTGACAAATTACCCTACTATACATTAGGCACCTACTTACATGTCGTTACATATTTTATTTTAAAAGTAGGTGTCATTAATATGATTAACTTAATTACAAATACATATTAATTTAGAGTGTAAAATTGTCTAGTTTAAAACATCTGTGTAGTTCAAATATCTTAATGATGTATAATGTTATGTATACATAGAATAATTTACATTTAAATTAATATTATCATGTGTAGTATATTTTAAATAACAAATCAAACAAACGTTTCATAAATGTTGTTAAAAACTGATACTTTGTAACTATAATAAATAGTTTTGAAAATATCATTAGTAGTAGCAAAATAAATACTAAATCCTTGACACACTGAAGTAAAATTTCAGTAAATGTAATTTTTAGTAATTTAGGAACAGCTTGAAATGATGTAAATATAAAATATTTACAATAAGTTGATAAAAATTTAAATTATAAAAAAATTGTATAGTCATATACATAATTATATACCTTAAATTAACATATTCATAATATAATCATATCTATAATAATACCAATACATGAATAGGTATTTAGATATATTTACGGTTGAATTTCGGGTAGGTAGGGATTGGATTTTAACCGGAAATGGTGGTAAACGAAGACGGCTAAGTAGCGGATATCAAATTACCACTAGTCAAGGGTGACTTCACAGTAGGGTGATTCGCATATAACTCCGTGTATACGGCTTATATGGCACAAAAGTCTTGAGGTTGCCTATATGGGTCCCCTTACACTAAGACGATCGATTCATTCCAATAAAAATAATAATATTCTAATATCATTACACACCAACGAATTTATTATGTATTTACTTCTATTACACATAGTCTGAAACTAAGAAAATTATATCATTTATATCAGACGTTTATAATTAATTTTAAAGAGTAAATTATAATATATTATGTATATTTTCATTTTAGAATCATATGATACATATTTACACATTAATTTATTAATTACACTTAACTCATGCAATCTTTATAAACAAAAATATATGAAATAAATAAATTTATTAATATAGTTATTTTAAATAAAAGAATATATTAAATAACGGATGTATTTCTGAATACTGTCAGTTTGATGAATTATATTTTAATCTGATTAAATAACATATTATATGACTGTGACTACAATATATAGGTAATATGATTTACATAAATGTTATTCTAGAGGACAGATGTCAGAAATTTATTGAAAATATTTTAAATAAAAATTAAATTAATATAATTATAATAATTAAATGTAAGAAATCCTTAATGCAATTAAACGCTAAATACACAAAGAATATATTTATCGGGTATGTGATGATGATTTTATGTTAAAACTTGACTCAGCATTAAAATCCAACATTAGGCTAAACTATTATTTTTACATTTTATCATTTTATTGTATTATTTTTTTTAACACACGCGTATTACTATAAATAATGTTATTGTAAAACTTAAACAATTCTAGGTCCTAAGTAAGACTAGTTAACATGTAATTATTATAAGTATGCACAAATTTATCGGTACATAATAGGTATATAACAAATATATTATTAGAACAAATTGTTTATTTTTAACAAATTAAAAAATTTATGAAATTATTTAATTAATTTAAACAAATTTATTAATATTTTACCTAACCCCCGAACTCGTATTTTTGTTTTATTCTAGTTTAATAGATCTGATTATAATTATTATATATATATATATCAACGCGATATACACTCGTCTGAATTCTGGATAATAGCGAATATATTAAAGTAAAATCGGTCAGCCATATCACAAAAATAAAACGATACGTAGATGTATAATGATGTATCTTATCAAATAGTGGGCGAACACCGCACGATAGTATTACATCATTTGCACGCTAATTTGGATAAAATGAATCTAACGTGATTTTTTGAAAATATTCAGGAGAATATACGTAAAATATATTATACTAAAATCGGTCTGCTTTATCGCTTACAAACATTGTAGACAAAATAACAAAATAAAACGATACGTAGTCACGTAGATGAGTAATGATGTACCTTATCTACTAGTGGGCGGACACTTCAAGATAGTATTACATCATTTACATACGGATTTGGATAAATTTAATCTAAAATGGTTTTCTGAATATAATATACAGAGAAAATATGCGTAAATTATTTAGCACTTGAATTTATTAAATATATAAAAATCTGTCAAATTCTACAAGATAATAATGCTGTCTGTCTACGAAAAATATCTTTATAATACGCTTTCGTTACACGGAGAAAAAAGTAAACACATGTTTTGAATGGTGAATAGAAACTCTTTAGTTGAAAACAAATATCGTAGTTGTCTTTGTATAACCTATTTTATTATAATATTACTATGCGCGTGAGATTAAAAGGGCGTTCGCATAATATAGTTATTTCTTTCAAAAATTTATCTTCCCGGAAAATTTCAATTTTTTATTATTAATCTATCGTTCTCAAATATCTAATTAAAAGGTAAAAATTTAATCTGATTGTAGATACATCAGTTTTTATGATTTTTAATAAATTATGAGTAATGACTTTATGAGCATTTTTAAATGGCAATAATTTACATATACATAACTTGCTAAAAAATTAAAATATCGTTGAAAATTAAAAAAACCTACGTACGAGCCCTGATAATTTTCTCACTTATTACATTATAAGTGATTTGATAAAATCAGGTCAAAATTGGCGAATTCAGATAGACCTTATAATCTAAATCGGAATTATAAATTTGGTTCAAAATCTTAATATTACATTAGAGAGATAGATATTAATATTATGGTTACCATAATATAATAGCGAACATTCATTTCATAGAATCATTCGTATATTATTATTATTATCGTCGTTTTCCTGATGATAGGTCGGCGCAGAACGGTCGCAACGACGACGTTCTCAGCGTAGCGCTGGCCACTAGCGCGGTCGCGGCCCAGGTGGTTCGGCCATCCAGGACCAGTGTTTTGCGCGGCCGTCGACCGGTCGGACAGATGGCGCCTGAATACCGGCCCACTGCCGCCCGCGCACCAACACCGCCTGCCCACGCGTTTCTTTCTTGGGGCGGCTTTTTTCCGCAGCGCGCCTGCCCGGAAAAGCTGCGGGTAAAGCCCTCCACGGCGCCGCGCGCGTCTTCTCGGGCGCCAAAGTCGGCCGAACACCGCCACCGCTGCCACCGCCACTGCCTACACCGGCGGCGGCGTAAGTCTTAAGTGTCGCGTCAGTCTCTCACTCGGTCCGCGAACGTAATGCCGGCACATCGTCGTCTTCTCGTTCCGTCGCTCGCGTGATCCCGCTAAAACAATTACATACCACAAACTCGTATCACTAATATTATTATTTAAAAATTTTTTTTCCGTTTCGTCGAAAACTCGCGGATCGTACACCCGGCGTTCTACCATCGTCTACTATAATACGACACCGGTTCTTTTTTTTTATTTTCGTTCGGTTTTTTAATTAATTTTTTTCAAAAATTTTTAATTTTTTTTTCTAACGTTCACGCGCTCACCGCAGTATTGGCGAAAAATCGTGGAACACCACAGTATATTCTCGCCGTCGGCCGATCACAAGTCTACTATATTATAATAATTCATCAGTCGAGTAAGTGATTTTTTTTTTTTAATATATTTCATTAATCAGTAAAAACAAAATATTTTTTTTCGCGATTCACCTGTTTGAGTCCATTTTGTAAATTTGTTCACTTAAAAAATCACGATAGGTATTTTTTTTTATATTTAATATCTTAGGTATTTCTCATTATAACAAAAGGCCTATTTATTTTAGTTGACACGCGACAAAAAAAAATAATAATCAAAATATTTTTTTTAGTATTTAAAACCTGATTCTTTGCAATTTTACGACTCACTTTTTGCAATAATTATTATATGTTAGATGTCTAATACAAACAAATCTCTTAACAATAAAATAGGGTAGAACCGGTTTTATTATTTTTGAATAATAATACAGCAGGAAGGTTGGTGTCTAACCTTTTATGCTAAAACAAATGTTAACGTTATAGCACAAGTTAACTACTGCGTTAGACTTAAAAAAAAAAATCATACTTAACGGCTAACTGTACGAACAAAACAATATCAACTTGTAATTTTTAATTTAATAATATGATATGCATTAATTAAAAACTGGTATAAATTTATAAAAGTTCAAAATAAAAATGATTTAATAACCCATAATAATAATATAATATAAGAACAATTTTTTTCTTATAATAGGCAATATAAATAATTTTTTGAAGTATATTATTGAATTCACAATAGTATAAAATATTTATTAATACCTACTTAAAATATAATTTAAAAATGTCATAAAAAAAAAATTGCGGTATTCGTGTATTATTAATCGTTCTTAAATTTTAAGTTAATAAATATCAATCTTTTAAAATAAACTTGATGAACGATAATTAATTTTTGTAAACTAAAGCATAGCTTAAAAAAGAGACAATACGATTGATGATATTTTTTCGTGACAACAAATTAATTTTTGTATTATTCCAAAACAGTGTATGAATAAAATGCTATTAGTACATTTTTATCAATAAAGAAAGTAGTTTTAATATTTGTATAATATCTAAAAAAAAAAAATTAAAACTAATGGCAAAATAAGTGCTATTTTAGAAGATCGTATATAAAAATAATTTAACTTGCAACCGTTACAAATAATTTTTTTTTTTTTATAATAAATAATTTTCTGTTAAAATCAAACCTATAAACGCCATATAATCAGTCTGAAGATATTTTATTTAACAGATATTATATTATATTTTTAAATCAAGTAATTTTTCTAATTCAATAATAACGGAATATGATAAACTTGTACACTGTTCGAGTAATTTCCACTGAGCGATACTTTTGCCGCAGCTTACTACATTCTTGCAATATTTCTCCACTAAAAAAGGCTTACCATTTAAAGTATTTTTAATAATGTGTTTTAATGTATATTTTGGTAAAATACTTTAATATTATTTAATTTGTATGTGTAAAAAGGAATTATTTTTTTTTTGTTATAGAATATTATAAGCATTATAATCTTAGGTAGCTAATATACACACATATTATATATAAACCTACATATTCAATATGTATATTTTAGTGAGTAATTAAAAAAAGAAATTCTAATAATTTTTTTTAAATTTGTAAATAAGTATATTTGTTACGTTATTCTGTGTTTTATAATAAGAATTACATCATACGGAGGGTAGTTATTAGTCTAACATATTATACGTTATATTGGTGGCGCGCTCTAGGAGTCATAATTCATTTAAATTAACAAATTGGTAATTACAGACATTAAAGTCATTTTAAGGCAACTTATTATTTTCGATTAAAAAAATCTTAACCTTTTAAAGGATAATAATAATTTGCATACGAATAAAATCATCTTTTTATGTTACCAAAAAATAATTTTATACGTCTATAATATAACAGACCGATAGTGATTACAATTTTGTTTCTCCGGTAGATGTCACGACACGTTTAGTGTTCTTCTAAGATTAATATAATAGTAAGATGAATACTAAAAAAATCAAATATACTTTGTGTCACAACTTTAAAAAATTATATTTCCGAGTAATTTATAATTTTACTGTACAATTTTTTTTAACACTTCAGAGTCGCATCGATGGAAATTGGCTTTATGTCTTGCACGATAAAAAAAACCATTAAAATACTATTATTTCACAAGTGGCCCATTTTTAAACTTTATGTTAGTGTATACGGTTTCAAACACGATTAATCCAATTTGTATTATAAATAACATTATAAAATATGTAGCGATTCAGTACTACTCTGCTAAATTGTATCGGTAAATAAATTGTATTCTTGTGCCCATAATATCAAATTATCTCGATCGAAAAAGTAATCAATTAATTAAACTTATATTATTATTTATAAGTTTATAATTATATATGTTTATGGAAACTAAAAATTACAAATTTCATAAAAAATCGCAATTAAATTAGTCAATTTTTGTATATTATATAATACAAAGTTTAAATTGTTGAAATACTTTTGTATATGAAGGTATGAGTAGGCAAAATAGAAAAAACGTTTAATAAGTTTCGGTAGAAAGGGTTGATAAAATCCTTTTATTTACATCTACAGCATCAACAACGAGTCTTTACAAAAAACGCAACACCTCTATACAAATTCACTTGGTTTAATAATTACAAACAGTTCTACATACCTCTGGATGGGCGTCAGTCATCTTTCGAACTGTTTACGGATAATAAAAGACTAATTAAGATAAATAACAGTATTGTTATATAATATTTGTATGTGTAGTAGTGTACTAGTGTACGGCGTATGTAGGCACGTGGGTTACGCATATTATGAGTAACTACAGACGTGGCACGGCCGTACGTTTAGTTGCCTCGTCCCATCCAGTCTAGGGGTAAACCGATTTGCAATGGAGAATTCCTAAAAATCCGACGAAAAAAAATTATAATATCGAATACGATTTAAAAAACGTTGTATGGCTTTGAAGCGGGGTTGATTCGGTGGCAGACGGTTATGAGGAAGTGGGGGAGGGGATGGAAAGAAAGTTGTGGCGACGGCGGCGGTGTATGCCGGAAAAGACGGTAACGGTAGCGAACGCTGACCAATAAGAACACGCGGGCGGCGGCCGGTCGAACAAAACAAGGGAAGTCGTTAAAGTACGCGGAAATTTCCGTCCGCCAATCGCGCCCCTCCCGTCCTCTCCGCCCGACGAACCCGCTCCTCCCACGCACCCTTACCATCGTCATAGTCGTCGCTACCGTTGTCGTCATCTCTTCGTATCGTACACACACTCACCCTCACATATTATACAACTACGACTTTCTATTATTGTCGTATTAACTACCTGCTCTTACATGTGACTACTATACACTTCCATATATATATATATTCACCCATACAGAGTATACTGCGTTCCGCAAGTGTGTGTGTGTGTGTGTGTGTAATGATTTGCATGCACGACCTATAATAGTAATAATAATATCTCTTGACTAGTGTGTATGTATTGTAGTCGGTTTCGGGTCGGATGTTCGTTTTAGATGTTTTCGCACTGCGGCAGGTCTGTAAGACGTACAAATAACATCACAATTAATTCTCTTCTAGTCGACTTTCTCGTTCAAACATCGCAGGATCATTGTTTTTTCTATATTTTTGTGCAATTTGACTACAATATTTCGATATAGGTATATTATACATGTCATTTGATTGAGTATTTTTCTTTACAATTCAAATTCAGTAAAGTCATATAGCCATAATCGTTTCTAACATATACACATCGTTTTTATTTATTATTATCATATACTTTTTAATATTCATAGTATATTAATATCTTTAGTCTTTAGTCACAATAAGATTATAATATTCGCACTATATATAATCACATATATAAATAATATAGGACGTTATTATACTCTCATATACCTACATACTTACGCTTTACCTATATATATAGCATTAAGAAATTAAAAACAAATACGAAAACTCTGCAATGACATTAATGCGTTCTCCATGACGTTTTATAGTTTGGGTGCAAAATACTCGAAGCGTTAAGTTAAAGACCCTTTCTTGCATTGTTAAACACATTATAGCGTGTATTAAAAAAAGTATAAGCTATACCTTACTTAATTTGACAAACATAAAAACGCAATGCTCCTTAACATTTTTTTTTGTGTGTAAATAATTAATATTTGATTTCATATAATTACTTCGCGCGTATATAATATTTAATTATTAAAATAATGTTGTCGATCGTTATAAAACTAAATTTTTTCTACATTTACTTTACAAGGAAAAATAATAGAACATATAAACATTAAACAATCTTAAAACACTTTCGAGATTAAAACAGTAACAATAAAAAATTGAATATTATAAAGGTATGTAAAGGTATATCAACAAAAAATGCTTTGTATGATTTTTCGAATTGTCTTAATAAAAATTATTATACGTTTCGAAAACGTGTTAAAGTACTCAAAATATTATAAACGTGTCAAAGTACGTATATAAATATTAAAAATATTATAAACACTTAGAACGAGTTTGCGCACAACTTAAAAAATATATTTTTCATCGAGAATATTCACGGATTTTGACACGTGATGAAATTTTATAACACACATACAAAAATCCATAATATACCTATAGTGTATTTTAATTTTTGATATACTATTTTTTTTTTTTAATAATTATTTTTTCCCAGTGGTTTTGTGTAACTCACGCGCATATTGTAATCAAAACAAGATATTATATTGTATAAAAAAAACTTTGATGCGCTCCTCCTTCGTTGGTGAACTTTGACATGCTGTTGGATTTTATATATATGTATATTATAATATTGTATAAGAAACAATGCGTCAATGCTCTACGTATTTATAATCGTATGTATATACATAGATATATATCGTATGGCCATGACGACGGCGACGACGACAACGACAACTATTATAGTGACGGAGGTAATACGCGAATAAAAACAAGACGATGGCGTGAGGATATTAATCCGGGTGGTAGGGAAGGGAGAGGCTTTATTTTAACGCGAGGGCATTATTAATGTACTACCTCTCGCGTGCGCACATAATCATAGGCCACGCTGAAGAGATGAAATCTTTAATGCGAATTTTTTTCCCCACATCTTTTTTTGCACTCTTTTCTGTCTCACTTTACTCTTCTACTCTCTTACTCTGTTTTTCTCTGACACTCTCTCTTTGCTGTTTCTCTCTCTCTCTCTCTCTCTCTTCCACTCGTTTTCTCTTCTACGATATACTTGTCGTCATCGTTGTGGTATATATCGTCGTCGTCGTCGTCTCCGTCGTAACCCTCCACCCACGCTATATACCGATGCGCAGTTAAGACAAAAGAAGATCACCCCTGTGCAACTGCAGACGTATCGATATCGGGGGAGAGAACGCGCGCGAAGTGTTAGCGGCGGTGGTGCAGTCGGCTAGAGATGACGACACCGTTGCAGACGATGAGTGGGGTTGAGGGGAGGGGTTGACGAAAGTAGGCAGTCGACGTTAAGAGGTCTATATAATATACGCGCAGCGTATACACAGAGTGCAACGGCGACGACGATCCTTAAGGACCTCGTGCATCGGATGACTAAAAAAAAATCTCCTCTCCTACGCATACCCTGTCGTGGAGTTCGGATACGATGCCTACTCGACAGTAGTTTTTTTTTAAGAAGTGCACCCGAGACACACAAAGAGACACGTGATAATAAGACGGTCACGTGGGATAGATGTGGTGGTGCAGCAATATATGTATATACGTTATACATGCATACACATAATATAATATACGTATAGCTGGTGTAGCTATATGTATATAATGTACATCGAGGGGTCGATGTACGCAAGTATACTAAAGCTAAATATACGAAACCAAACGATAAAAAAAAAATGAGAAGAAGTACTTCCGCGGGCGTATTTTCTTTCCACTCCTAATTTTTTGAGTCGCCACACAATCGTTTTTGCGTTGTGGCTTGCACGGTTGCTGCCGCTGTGGGTTGTAGTTTGTCGTCGCCGCCGCTTGGCTTACCCGAAAACTTTTTCATTGAGTACGTCGACATACTTTTATCGCCAGAATAATATACACACCACCGAATCTAAACCGAAATGATATCGACGTAGGTATATTCTAATATATGTTAATACAAATAGCAATTTCGCAAACGAATTCGTTTAAATAAATTTGAAACGTTTTATCTTCACAAATAAATTGTAATTTTCAAAAATATATAATAATACCTATCTATTATGAATATATATTGTTATACGTATTATGTAATACGCACAATAATGTTCTATACTTCTATAGACTGATTTTCCAACTAGAAAATGTATTTCCTTCTGAATGACGCGATAATAATTTATGTATATTTATATTGTTACGTTACAATAATATTATCGGCGAAATGTATAACATTTTAAATATTACAGACTTATTTACACACGCGTGGCAATTGATAGTTTCGCATCGGTAGTGGTATAATATAGCTTAATTACGCATAAAACTGTAAACCAAATACTTATCATATAATGTGTATAAACGCTCGCGTGTATATATAATATTGTACACATACACCTACGGGCAAAAGAGAAATTTTACCGTTTCAAAGATACTCAGCAATAAAAACTTCCATCAATTACGTAAGTTACGAAACGCCCGTGCAAGATTCATTATAAAACCACAAAAAAAAAATATATTCTAAATCTTAAACTAAATATATTTTTAAAAAAAAGACCGCAGAACGTAGACGAGTTGTATTTTTAATGAACGGAGCATATTTTTTTAAGTAGAATCTTATTTTTATTTAATTATTTATGTGTTAATAATTAATATACATATTATTGTACATTTCTGAAGTATATAATATTATATATATATATATTGGTATTTGTCTTTTACTTATACAACGCGCACATATAGTATTTACCGCTTTGTCTATAGAATAATATAATAATATGGTGATACATACTTTTTTTGTATATATTAACTACATTTTCAGTCTTTATACTGAATAAAATAGTTAGAAAAAATGGCTCGTGCGTATATGATATTATTAACTAGGTTTATTTAACGTAAAAACTGAGTCAGCCTATTAAAACTACCATGTCAATTTTAAGGACGTCGATTATGAAAGAAAAAAAAGTACCTCAGTCCTTAAGAAATGAATTATAATATTAAGTCGAAGTTGACATTTAAACCCTATGTTTTTAAAAAAATGTTGTAGAAATTAAAAGAGTATATTATAATATACTATAGGCATAGTCGATGCAGCAGCAGTACGTGGTTTTTATAATATATATATATATATATTGTATGTAAATTGTAGGTACCTACTTCAAATGTTTCTACCGGTAAATTACTTAATGAATATAACTCATGTACAAATAAAGTTTGTTCGTCTCGTTTGTCCCCCCCCACAGTTTTATTTAAATTTTATCGTTGCGGCGTAGTTTATTTAATGCCGACCGACTGCGAGTTATACGTGCTGTACCACTATTGTTTTGGACCCCTGCTATAATAATTGGTACTTATAATGGACACGACGATTATTTCGCAATATTCTTAAACGCAAGGGTTGTGTTATTAATACATCGAGAAATAAATGTATCGACCGTAATATCAAGATTTTAGGTTTGCTGTTAACGAACGCCTAACAGATTCGTGTATGATATAATACTTAACTGTTTCGTTCCTATATTCTATATACATGGATTAATAAAAATAAATGTATTTGTATACAAATCACATACGTACCAAACGTTCCTTGTGGAAACCTTTTTTTTTCGCGAGAGGCCCTTCACGTGATTAAATTAATGTTTGTTAGTTTAGGCTTATGTGATGTTATAATACATTTAAATAGGTATATTATTATTTATAATAGGTAATGCAAACACTTTTTTTTGCGGTAAGATTTATTAGGTTTAAAAATTATTAAAAAAAAATAAATAACAACTAGGTACATTATAATAATATATATATTATACCTACGTCCATAATATGTTCGTTTCATTACTTCGTTTTCGACTTTTACACTTGCTTAAATGCTTTATTAAAATGTGTGACAAAGAAGACCGATAAATTAATTAAATTGTTTTGTAAACATACACACGCGTACGTCAAAACGTCGGTTATTTATTATATAGAAAAGAAAACGCGAGCGATTCAATACGATCGATAAAGAAAATCTCCAATTACATTTTTTAATTCCATTGGAAGCCATATCACATTAGTCGTTATTAGATTTTATAATCCATTTTAGATTCTTCGAGCTTTTCGACTCACTATAACGTATTGCATATATAAATTCGTATTTTCTTAGAATTAAAATCGCAAACGTTCACTATACGTATGTATATTATATAACGTGTTCATCCAATCAACGATGATAACGTACAAAATGTAATCATAATCTTTTTATATGTGAATTTATGCGACGATTTTTAAAATCATTGACTTATGGTTCAGCAGCAATGAAATTAAATTTAAAGAATACACCGACGAAACATATTTAACACGAAAAATAAGTACGTCATGCCTACAATCTTCACGTCTTCACGTATACGCTATAATAATTGTTATTAGTACAGACATATGTCTCTACTCGGAAGGACCACAATATAAACGTTTGCCTAAGGACGGTATATTATACAGTCGAATTTGTTATTTCTCAGAGCACATCCGCTTCTTAATTTTATTGTTTCGTCGTGTTTTGTATGTGTGTATACTTATTTGTTTTAGTTTGCCATAACAATTCATATTACATTTAAGACACGTTTGTTCCCACATATCGTTTGCACCGCATATTATTGCGTGTGACAGTTGTCATTATAGTAGTTCAGTATATTTGAGCAGTCTGCGGGCCCCCAAAACACTTCATAATATATTATAGACAAGAGGAAAACATACATAAATGGAGAGAAATAAACGTAACGAACAAATACTGATCGTTTTAATTTACTGTACAAAATGTTTTAGATTAATTTTTTTAAATCATCGTTGGTTTATAATTCTCTGTATAAGGCAGTCAAATATAATGTATTTATGACGATAAAATAAGAATATATTTAGTGTCCACGGATAACTAATCAAGTATCTTTAGGTTTCTAGTTTTAGACAGTAGGTGTACGCACGTCTCTAAAAGTCTAAAACAAATTGATTTTATGTGACGCATATATTTTCTTTTTTATTATATTATTATACGTGCTATTGTTGTTATTGTTACATTAGCTTTAATTTTATTGGATACTCGACAAACGACAAACCTAACACACGATCTGTAAAATAATCTTAATCATCATAAAAGCAAATAGACTTGTGGCCCAAAAGCGTACACCTAATAGTATACACATACGCACTATTACATTGTGAGGGAATAGTGCAAAGGGGAGTGCACCTTTTAGGAGCACTGGGGTGTGACGAGTATGGAAAAATAGGGGACGTTATGTTATATAGTTTGCAGCACTAGGCCAACCAACGACACGACAAGGGGTACGGTCGTACGGGTGCAGTGTGGAAGAAAGCAGCTGCAAAACTTAGGTCTCCAAGGTCCGTGTCTATATACATTATTGGTCAGAGGCAGTATCAATTTTTTTGGACTATGACGCGTATAGTTTTTATGTGCCGGAGAAACATACAATAAAATGTTTATTATTTTATCATCGTACGCATTCGGGACGTCACTGTAACGGGTGATTACACTTACCTCTTTACGTTTTTTATTAATATTTTAAATTTCCGTTGAATCAATAAAAAAAATATACATTATTGTATTTTACTTGCATATTATAATAATAACATAATACGACTGTTATATTCGTCTATATACAAATTATCTGCGAGCATAAATATTATGGCGGTAACTTGAAAAAAAAAACAAAAAAAAAAACGAAAATGGATCACAATTTAAATTTTCCACGTCTATTTAACAAGTGTTCAAAGCCGGTTGTGCAAACAGTGTCTAATATATATCCTGAAGCGTGGAAAGATTTAGACAGGTGCGACAACTCGACAAAAGGAGTGACAACAGTACCTATGTGCTATGTACGAGTATATAATATATACTCGTAGTTATATACATAACCACGTCTATTGTAATTAACACCGCGCAACACTTGTACACCGACGATTATATATACCTCCATATAATAATAATATACCAAATAACGATAGAGGAAAAAGACTGTACAACTTACATAGTGTTCTAATTACTTTGTGACACACCTTCTGAGCCATATGTGTCGAAACAAACGAACTTCTGTCGACAAAATACAATATACTTATATTGTGCGGCGTATGCAGGGCTTTTACTATAGGTATATTTTGTTTGAACTTTTTTTCGTCTCCAAATTTGAAAACATACGTTTTTTTAACATTGAAAACACTCGTTCGTGGCCTATATTATACTCACTCGTATATCTTAAGAAGTAGCACCGCAGACATTTTTAGTTTAACATAATATTATACATTTATACATATATACGCTGCTGCAGCAGCACTTACGGATGTACCTACACACTAAGAGGATAATATATATATAGTCAAGCGACGCGCGTATATCCGGCGCGCAGTGATTGGACGAACGCTAAAATGTTTACAGACGGATAGGCGGATCTCATCACCGGATAGCGGCCAAGTCAAGCGCCGTCTCCCAAGATAAACTGTGTAAACATTGGACGGTTGCTTACGATTAACATCTTGCCCCCCTAGCATAAAACACGTCGTTCGAGTGCTTTCTTTGTGAGCAAAGTTTTTTTTTTAATTTCAAATTTCGAAGTGTATGGAAAAAGAGACAATCATAGCGAGACATACGCGCCATCGCTAAAACAGTAATTTTTTTTGTCATTGACTTTTCAAAACCTAGGTTTATGATCTCTTTATAATATATGCGTGGTAAATGTTATACCTATATAAGTTCTCGGTTCTCCCACGGTCAAAACGTATTTTATAAATCATATTATTAATATGTTTATTTTTATATCATTAAGATATTGTTGAATCGCCGAACGTTTATTTTTTTCGCTTTTTATTTCAAAGAGATTTATAAGTAGCTAGGTATACCTAGCTACTTATAAATCTCTTAACATGCGAATTTTAGATGTGAAACATAATCACTTTTTTTCTGGTCTACCGCGGAGCATTGTATTTTTTTTATCGATTGTCGTATTCATGCATTGTTGATTGTTAAAAATATTCTTCGCATCGATAGTCAGGATATGCAAAACATCACATGAAAAGACGATTGAATGTAGTGGCGGTATCTAAAGAAATTAATATATAGGTTCGAGGATCCTTAGTTGGTATCGCTGCAGGTGAACAGAAAAATAAGATCAATGACGGTTCTTAAAAGTAGACATATGTGTCCGATAGTATTTAGGTCGACCACAAGTTAACCAACAAAACACGACCAAATGGTTCGTATCTGGTTACTGCTGAAGACGCGTGGAGGTGCGGGCGGTGTGGGTATGATATTTACCCAAAAATAATAATAATAATAATAAAAAAGGTGCAACTAGGGATGAAAAAGGTAATATATATTTATATATATATATATATATCCATTGATATATAATATTCATTGTCTTGGGACCGAGGGGCGAACCTCTTAAAACGTTTTTTTTGATTTTGCGTGTTTGTTGTGGTGGCGGTGGCGGTGGTGACACACACATGTCGCGTGAACGTGTATGAAGTAGGGCTGACTACGGGGGTGGATGCGCCGGCGGCAGCCGACTGACGAACCGGAACCCGTAACGCTTTATCGCGGTCACGTCGTCTTCGAGAAATTATAAATTGAAAAAAACCCAAAAGGATATTATAATATATTACTGCTATAAAATATACCCCGGACATCGTATAAGAGCCCAGCGAACGATGAGTTTAATAACAATTTGGGATGTTTGTGCACCACTCGAGTAATTAATTATATGGAAGATATAAATATATATATATGGATTTTTTGCCGGTAAAGACACGGATATACGGGGAGGGAAACCGAAACTACTAATAGTTGTAAAATAAAAACCGTATACGCACAACAATAATATACGTTGTAATATATAATGAAAAAGGAACGTGCCATATGCGAGGGCGTACGATAAACGTCGGTTTTTTTCTCTACCTAGGTATACATAACACACATATATTATATAAATCGATTGCCATGGACCGTATCGTTGAGCTGAACTCGAGTCGAATTAACGAAATACGTACATACGTACCTATATAATATACGTTCGTACTGGCCATATGGCACTATCCTGCTGCAACCATCACCATCGTAGTCTGCTGCTGCAGGATTAAACGAAACCGTTCTTCTATTTCTCTCTGTTATAATATTATTGTAGTTGTTTCGCTTTTTGTGCCCATCTATTATTATTGTTTTCGATTTGATCGTCGAAACGTTTTCCGAAACGCGAAATTATATTTTATTACATATTAATATTTATCCATACTCTCATTCTATACACATATTATAACCAAATCGCGGATACTAAACAATCTGTGGTGGTAGCGGCGGCGGTGACGTTGAAATAATACCAAATATACCGCCGCCGATGTAATCTATATAAGCGCGATTTTCTTAATTGTTTGGGCCGCAACCCCTCTCGTATACGATGGCGTGTTTGTCGTACCGTTAAGAACTCGCAGATTGCGATCGAACGGTTAATTGATTACGCACCAACGTGTGACTTCCTTGAGAACCGGCCAAAGTCTGTCGACGAGGGGTAGGGTAGATATCGATCTCTTCGTTCGTATCGGCGGTAGCCCGAGTATATTATTTTCGTAAACGTGAAGTCGGCTGAGACGAGTGCCCCAAGGGCCAGACGAGGACCACTTGATTTCGTTAATTCGTTTTTAAACGGCACTTGCAGACGGAATATTTTATTATATACGCGCGATAACGCAGGGTGCCTTGCGCCCCGCTAGATTTGATTTTCGTCTGCAAAGACATTCACGGGGATTTTATAATCTCAACGCACTCGTAACTTACAATTTATATATATATATATATTGTACCCTCTAACCCGAGGGTGTTGGAGTGGTCAAAAAAGTAATAATAATAATAATATTATTGCGTGCATAATTCGACAGTTGATTGGTATTTTCGGCGGCGGCGGATATTATTAGAGCGTGCGCGCGTGCAAGGGTGGTTGCGCGACGAGGGTCGACTCGAAATTCGGTTTTTCGAAGATTGGAAAAGTGAACGGAAATCACTCACAACATCTGCAAATCATGAGGTATAATATACACAATATACATTATATAGATCTTACTTTCTAGGCTTTTGTGCTACGTCGCCGTCGCTGCGTACTCATTGTTCTACAAAAGAAAACACTGACCGCACACGCCCGGGCCACCAGGCCCCCGGGTGGTCATCTGTGTTCGAAAGCAAACAAAAAACCGATACCAAATATTATTATTGTTATCGTTGTTATTATAATAATCTTTGCGGAAATTTTCGATTAATTCCTCGGCGGCGATCATCGCACCTGCAATGGGGCTGCTGCTGTCTGTCCGACGGTTCCTTTCGATTGTGTATTTCGGGATTATATAATATAATTTTGCGCATTGTCTGCCGTTGTTTTCGCTTTCGTTTCGGCGAAATACGATTTATGAAAGAAAAGGAAACTCCGACACTGGCCCAATGCACTGGCGTATAATAATATTATAATGCCAACTATGATAATAATATACTATTATTATTATGTCAGTTCGCACTAATCTAGTCGAATGATGAGTACGTGTGAATGCAGCCGGGGAAACTTCGTATGGACTTCAGCGAAACTCATACACGTAAAATACAAAATTTTAGTTATGTTTTAATCTTAAAAATGTAGCTTTAAATTTATTATTAATTATAGATATAATTTAATTAAATTTGTCAAAATAATGGACACCAAGACAACAAATAATTATTGCCGACAATACAGACGGTAAAATCATCGATATTTAAAATGACAAAGATTCTTTACGAAAACTTTTCCACTCATAAATTGTTTAAAATCGAAATGATTTCTATTTTATTGAATATATCTCCGTAATAGGAAATCTTTCCTTATGCACGTATATTAACGCTATGTTAAGTATTTAATTTTTGGAAGGACAAATTAGCCGAAGAGAAATTTATTGCGATGGTAATGTTTGTGCAGTTTGTGGTAGCCCTGTTGGCACTGATTTTTCCTAGCCGATAACCGTATATATTATAATAAAAAATAATAATTATTAATACGGTTTATTCAATATTATTATATCGACATTTTCTTTTATATGTGTTATAAATGTTATAATAATAATATTATCATGGCTGTATTCATTATGATGTGTAAGTACCGATTTTACAAAAATGTCTCACAAATAAAGCATATTAAACGATATTATTTTATTATGTGTTTTATATTTTCGTGGAGCGTGTTAAAATAATATCATCGTCGTTTCGTGTATTACTTGAACATCAATACGACGTCATGCGATATAATATTATACACCCGAGTATCGACTTCCGAGTTTAGGTAAACAGTACCTAGTTACTTATTCGACGAATATATACTCAAGGATAGACGTCAGTCAATCCTAAAAGGAATAGCTGCTCGTATTTCATATTAGTAAATGATTTGTGTGTCATAGTTTTAAACTTCAACATAAGCTAAAGTCGTTACTATATTATTATTATTATTATTTTTTTTTTGATCAAAAATTCATATAATTTGGTGGGACCAATTGAAATATTTAAAAGGCCACCTCAAATATGTGTATTTATTCATATGTACATACATTCATACACATATTTTCGTAGAACAAAACTGTCGTTTAAAATATTCATGTGTGACTCGGTATACGTTCAGAAATATTCTGTGAATATATACACCACAAAACGATGAAAGCAAACTGAACGCGTGTAATAGATACGGACACTGTTTCTTACCACAACGTTGTTTAATGTACAAAAATATAATATCATGATATTATATAGATAGGTTTAGTCGTTATTTCGTCGGCAACCATCGGTTTTCGAAATACTGCTGTTGTGTGT
This sequence comes from Rhopalosiphum padi, assembly GCF_020882245.1. Lineage (NCBI taxonomy): Eukaryota > Metazoa > Arthropoda > Insecta > Hemiptera > Aphididae > Rhopalosiphum > Rhopalosiphum padi. The sequence goes on along the minus strand of NC_083597.1, from coordinate 63,168,114 downwards.
AATCAACGCGAAGAATGTTAATGCGAATTCTTTTGTCCGTGTACATATTAATGACAAAGCTTTTAACCTGGCTTCACGAATACGGGCCGGAGAAATTACAAATTGTTTTAATTTCGTACTTTTGATGAGAGTACGATATAATATATATACATAGTATATTCAGTCGTAGTGTTGTGCCTACTCCCGCTATAGGTATACATAAATACGCGCGTATCGGAATATTCAGTATTCTCTCATCTTAAACGCATATTATTGTGCATATACGTGTGTTTGTTTATACAAAGTGAAAAAATAATAATTTCAAGAATAATAATTTACGTGCCGTTTTGTTTTGTATTTTTTTGTATTTTTTTTATGTGCTTCGCTGCTGCGATTAAGTCCCGAGAATATTATTACTTCTAATGAACCGGCAACGGTGACGGCGGCCGTGCTTATGTAGAACGCGAAAGGATTGCATCTAACGTTTAAATATGGATCGTGAGGGCGTTTATGCAAGGGTTGTCAGTATATATATGTGTGTGTGTGTGTGTGTGTGTGTGTGTGTGTGTGTGTGTGTGTGTGTGTGTGTGTGTGTGTGTGTGTGTGTCATCGAGACGGAGACGAGACGAGAGAGAGAAAGAGGAAAAGACAAAGGAACTTGTCGGGAATTTTTTTCACCGCAGATGAGTTTAAGTGTTCTGTCATTTAAATTCGCAAAGGCGCGCATAGAAACGAGATGCCGTCAGAAGGAAACAATATAATAATATCCTATACACGTGTACCAGCTATGTCGACGTGAAATATTCAAATATACACGACATATATATACATAATATAGACTGAGGCTCAATCCTCTCCCCTTATCCCCTCTCCTCCTACCAGTCCAGTTTCCGGGCACATCAATAGCGTTATAATAATAATAATAATAGTTTATGTACAGGCAAATATAAGCGGGGGTACTTCTCTGCAGCGGGCACATTCTTTTAAATTATTTTTTTTTCATTATTTGTTTAGTGTACAGCTTATACGTTTTGTCGCGAATAAGAAGTTATAAAAAGTATATTATATTATCATCGAGTGGTGTACAGTATACTATTCGGTGCTTACATCGTATTGCGTCTAGGTGGCCGCTCGTTTACCTACATTATATTATTATGGTTTGTCGGTGTCATTATCGCGTTTCCTGTGACGGACTGTCAAACGAAACGGGATGGAAAATTAATTACGGGGTATATCTTGATGGAATATTATTGTTGTTTTATAACCACGTTCGATGATACAACCGGAACCGCGTCTTCTTATGGTCTGTTGGCCACTCGTGATACCCGCTCGTCAGCGTGTGTGTACTATACGGAGTCGGAGTGTCGCCTACTCGCCTGTGCGGTGCTATGTGTGTATGTGTGTTTGTGTGTGTGTGTGTGTGTGTGTCTTGTGCCCGACGCGTGTCCCGCCGGAAATTAAAACGTGTAATTTCGTAGTCGTAAACGTCCGTCGCGCGTGCGCCCAACGATCAACGAGATATTACCGGGCCGGGGCACAAGCCGCAGTCATGTAAAAAATTGCTTTCCAACGGGACGTATAGACCGATGAATGCCGAATTACACGGTGTACCCTAATGACTTCGGTTATCGGCGGCTGTCTGCGTGCATATTACGATGGGTCGGGTCAGGGATAAACGAAACATGTTTCATCACGTTCTTGAAAACGTAAATAATAAAACACAATAACGACAACAATATGTGTTTTCGTCGGCTGGGAGACATAATAATAACAAAATAATAATGATAATATTATATAAAATGTGCACAGCGCGTTCGGTGGCGGTCACTCGGTAAACGATGGTTTCCGCGCCGCCCAAGGCAACAATTAGTCCGCGTAGGTACATCGTCTCGCGGATATTATTAAAGAGGGTCGTTACTCGTTATATTATTGCATGACGCGCTAAAGACGGAGAGCGAAATTGTTTGATCTGCAGCCGACCGCCGAAGTCCCATTGTAGTCATTTGTTTATTAATTACGTCGTCTTCTTTTCATTTGTATGATGCGCTCGTAGAATATAATATGTAACAATAATTACGTTTATTCAACTCTGTTGCAAATAAGTAAAAATTGAGAGGCGGCGGTAATCTCGGTTCTACAACTGAAACGTTTGTATGTGTGCGTTTTTCTGCACCGTGTTTTGTCGTTAGCGAGCGTCATATTGTGTTTTCATTAGAATTTAATATGGTTGAGGGGTTAATATAACTTGTGTCCCGAGCGGAAGAAACCTTGATCGAAACCGTTTTGTAGAAGTTTATCGAGAACAGTTCACTTATTATTTATGTATTCGTATAACCAACAAAACGATTCGATAATTAACGTTCTATCGTCGTCAGAATATATAATAATCGTTATACTCATATAGTATACTATAACTATGTTATGATTGGCTCAGAATCGACAGTCGTGAAAATGCACGACGATTTGTACCTATAAAAAAACAATTGAAATGCCGGGAGTCGATTATTGACCAGCATATGATATAAATATAATATAATATTATGTTTTCAGGCGAGGGGACGACGAGCAAAATGTATAATTACGCGCACGCCACACGCCGTGAAATCCAATCTTGAATAGAAAAACACGCGGCTCGTTCTGGACGAAATAAAATGTATAAGACCCCTCCCCGCACGTATATTTTCATTGTACTTAAGCAGATCGTAAATGTACACACATGCAGGGAATAATGCTGCAGCAGAGTCTAGCCACCGCTGCCCTTTTTATTTGTAGGCACCTAAATATATACATGCATCTAGAAAACCGTTAAAAGGTCTTTGTTTGCTTCGAGTTAGGGGACCATACGGTTCTGTTTTCGCTCCCTTCTCGCACTCCCTCTTCGATCCGAACCGGTTGTTCGGCAAAAGATATACTATCCACGTGCCTTACGCGTGCCCCCAAAACTCACCCCCTGTGACGTCAAATCTTTTTTCCTCTCTCTCTCTCGAAAACACCCGGTCGGTCTTGCAGTGACGTCATTGCGAAATGAGTGCTGTGAGGTCTGCAGGTCTCCATAGGATTTCAGAATTATTATTATATTATTATCCGCAAACATTGTTGTACGCACAAACACACATTGTATATAAATAGGTATAGCTGCTTCAGTTCTTTCGCGCGCGCGCGCGCGCCCTTTGCCTCGCCTCTTTATATTATAATTGTGTATACGACTCGGTCGATTTCTGCAGTGCACCCGGCACCACAACCCTTTTACTATATTATATACTTGGGATATTTGCTAGAAAATTACCGCGGCGACCGGTGCACATTTAAGGAGACAGAGGGGCATGACGACGAGCATGTAGGCAAGCTGCAGCGCACCGCCAACGACCAGGTGGTTTTGGTTTTTTCCGAGGGTGGGCACGTGGACGCGCGCGTTGTGTGTAAAGGTGCCAATCCCGAACTTGTAGGGAGTTTCGCCACCATCTGCTGTCTATATGTCTAATCGGAACTGTCCGTTGACTCGCCGCCGCACAGCAGCAGCCGTCGTCAATCTTATCCTTTCATGCTGCGCAGGCCGTCAATAATATTTAATAACAGTAATATACCTAAAACGTAATAATACGCTGTGTTTGTACACGGTATCTCCGTTAAATCCCGGTCGGAAAACGCCGATTCAATAATCACTTGAAAGCTGTAGTATACACGCGTAAATAAGTGAAGAGAAATCGCGATATTTGAAATCTGATTTACATATTTTAATAACACTGTCTGTAGGCGTGGATCGTTATAATATGTCTTTATATAATAATGTCACAATGCATTTGGATTAAAGCATGTTGATTTTACGACGGCGTCAGAAAAAAAATCGGTTGCATCGTCGTGGGGGAAAATGTAGAGTAGGTCGTCTTGAACTAAGAGGGAGGAGGACAGAAATCGTGAAGACTGCCATTTAACAATATAATAATGACGTCACAAACACTCCTTCGACTACGTCAAACCGGTCTGCACAGCTGGTTTGTTTCTTAATGCACCGAATCGCGTTCTTTCCCCATTCATGGTGCACAACACACACGTACACACGTGTTTTTACTACTAATAATAATATAAAAGTATGAGAGTAGGGATCTTGGGAGGAAACTCAAGGTCGTCACGCACGCACGGTGCGCCCCGACTGCATTCATTCATTTTACACGACGACGATGACGACGACGACGACGACGACGACGACGACGTCGGCGGTGCACATCTATTCAATAAGGTGTAGAGGCGCCGGAACGGTTTCTGAGCTACGGGGTTTTATTTCTCAATACCTGCGGCACAAAAGCAACCTGTTTTCTTATGCGAGCTAAAAGCACGTAAAAAACTATATTACAATTAATTACCTATATTGTTTGAACATTTACTCTACACATCACTCAAACGAAATAATTATTTAAGTAATAGATTTAAATGATAAATAGTTATTTAATTTTTTTACACGAGGTCAAAATTAATGCAAAACATTTTTATATTTTATAATTATAATTTTCTGAACATTAATAAATTATTTAATTTTAACTGTAAATGGATTCTTACAATATTAAAATACAACATTATATATTATTTGGACACATAAATATCAGAACTGAAAATAAAGAATTATTCATATTGTTGATAGGTATGACAGTACAAGCACAGTAATTTTTAAAGCAATGACCAGTTTTTCCGTCAACAAATATTTACTATTTTTTCATTCATTATTTTATGCCAGAATTTAGTCAAATATTGAATTTAAAATTATTTTTTCCATTTTCCCCTAGAGTTTACTAATAAATTGTATACTACATCTTACTATTCTGTAAAGTGTAAATAATCTCTATTACTTCAAACCGATTGTTTTTTTTTTGTTTAAAGCGTTGTTTATTAACGAAATGTTAGCGTTATTTATTTTGGTCTATAACTTATATTTTGTTCATTCGATTCATATAGTGAAAATATACTATACTATACCTACGCATCTGCGCCCTTCCCGAAGATTTATTTATGGTTTTTACTCGATTTCGCAGAAACTATCTTCGTTTTACAGTATTTATTCTGTGTACTGTGTACATATTATAATATAAAATATTGAGACGTCTCTTCGGGACCCCGGAGTGTCGTATTAACGACTGTCTCGCTTGTATGTAGACGTGCTACGTGCAGTACATACCTCACGAATATTCGTGGACACCGCACGGCCCGTATTATATTATATTATACATATTACATTATATCGTTATATCGGGCAACGGACATGCAAGCGCGTTACATGATATATATATTTAATATATATATATATATGCTATGTGTGTCTGTGTTTGTATAACACCCGCGTGCAGATTCTCCTCATATAGGTACCTAAATAATAATATGTTCGTTGTCGTAATGCCATTATAATCCTCGACGATTTATTGCGGTCTATCAATATACGTGTTATACCTGCAGCGGTAGAATTGCATACGTATATAGGTATAGATACGCACTCTTATACGAGTTATTGTATCACAGTGCGCGTCAGCCAAAACATAAATGTAAAGACACGTTTTTTTTCTTTCGCCTCCGCCTTTGCTACTATTATTGTTATTTTATATTGTCGTTCTATGTCCGTAACAAGCGTTTAACAAGCAATCCGCACAATGACGAACGCGCACGTACCATCGAGCGGACAACAAACGCGGGTGCTAAAATAAATTACGCGATCGTGATAAATGCCGCCCCGACGATAGGGACGTTTCTTCTTTTTTTATTATTATCTAAAGAATTCGACCGAATGGCTCAGCACGTGCGCTTTGTGGCCGCGAATAAGTATTATGTACGTAGTACTACGTTCGCTATCGGCGATCATTGTCGCGCATTGTATGTATAGGTATTATAACGCGTAATATGTATTATAAAACACCCAAGACTCGCGTATATTATATCATATTATTATACTCTTGGACTTGTCCGCCGATTTGTCGTCAAACAAGCGTTACCGGTCACTCTTGTTCACGCGCGGGTAATAATAACAACACTCACCCCCAATAGCGTTATTTACCCGATCGGTAGATGTATATGTTACTTATTTGTTCGCAAGTTTTTCCGGATATCTTTAGAAAAACTGACTGCATATTTCTGGATAAATCCATAAACATCCTCGTGATTATTACAATGTAATAATAGGAGCCAATAAATTTAATCGGGCGACGTGTTCGCCGAAAATGTTACGTCTTATAATATATATTATACAGTTGTAACGATACAAATCGCCGCCAAGTGGTTTTTCGAAAAACCTGATTTTTCGGTAAGTATTTTCTACCGAGGTTTTTGTGTTACACAATATGACGTATGATTTATATATTACGATATTGTTTACGAACGGATGTCGAAGGTCTGCCAATAAATCGCTCTACTCTGTAGTATAGTGATTTCGCCGATATCAATCTGTTACGAGTATTGTTCGTAAAATTTGTATACAATAATATATCATAGGTACATAATATTATAGGTACCTATGTCGTAGTTCAGCAAACGGAACTATGGTCCAGTAGTTATTTTTTTTCGGATAATTCTCAAATCTATCCGGAATAAGTTTAGGTTAGTAAATTTGTATCCTGCCAAACACCATCATTCTGCGATTGCATCACGCGATAATACAATAAATCGTATTACTTGTCTCTTCGGTTGATCGCCATAATTATAATAATATAATACAAAAATACGCATTGTGTAGATAAGTGAAATACACGCGATGATAAAACCGCAACAGCAGCTACGATCTCGATTTTCTATTCCTTTTTCGATCTGTTAAAAAATCGCACCGACATCGCATATAGTTGCGAGTTCACGCATACTTTCAGAAACGTGCAATTGTTTTCGTAATAATAATATTATTATAATTGATGGTCACTATAGATTAGTACATGATATGTACATACACACATTTGATTATTTGAAATACCTAGTTGTACGTTTTTATTAACAAGTCTATTATTTTATTGTTAACTCCTCGCTGTCGCTGAACCATTTCAACCATCGCTGTGTTTATGTGTGCCTGCGCGCTAGATGGTATTATAATTAGCCTACAGGAACTGATGAATATAATAAGGACACGCAGCCGGAGGTGTGTTTCCGTTTCGGTACCGCATCCGTGTATAATCGGTATATTACGTTCAGAGAGAAAAAACATATAATAAAAAAGATCGTGCGGTACTTTTCGGTGTATAATAAATATATGTACATTATACATATATATTATATATATATAGTGGCACGGAAGGGGTCTGGCAGAGACGCGAAGTTCAGAGGCGGCGGCGGCAACGGGGCCGGGCCCGATGATTACGCGTGTGGTCAGCGGTCCTTGAATCCTTTGCGCGGTTTCCGGTACGGACACAAAAAACGGAAGTAGAAAACGCTGGTCTGAGTAAATAGTGCTGTGTATATAATATATAGTAGTGTCGTCTGATTGGCAGAACGACACAATCGGCGAGCATACACATACACATGCGTACATGCGAGTAGTTGCGGAAAGAATTTCAGGAAACCCGAGGTCATGTCCGCCTATATATACGCCGCTCGATTGAAAAGTTCCTCGTGTGCCTTACCTGTGGCACTGTGGCAGCCTCGATCGTGTACTATATACGAATAGACCGGTCACCATTGTTCGTTCGTTAGAAAACCAGCTCGTGTAGTTATAGGACGGTGACGACATTTGTTTAAAAGAAACAAGTGACACTTATTAACGACTGCCGTTGCTGCTGCCACGAGTAATTACTTGTTTAATTACGGGAATTGACTCGTAGCGCGCTGTAAAAAAAAATAATAATAATAATAACAACAATAAATGGATACATATAACGAAAAGGGAAAAATCATCGTTATTAGCTATATATTATATATGCGTGAAAGGCGACTGACAAAGCCGCTGTGGGAAGGAAATCCGTATTTTTTCTTAGCCACACGTGTATGCTTGACATCTTTCAAAAAAATATTACGAAAAATTGTCGTAAAAAATATGCAATATTATTTGTCTCCATTGCATACAAGTTATAGGTAGACGATATTTTATTATTGATCTTATGTGAGAATTTCTGAGACACTCTTTCTCACGTTCTTTACAGGAATATAATATACAGTAGTTATTTATACATATGTATACGATCTTGTAAGGATTCTCTTTATGCGAATTTTTTTCCTTTGTGTGGAAACGAACAATTCAATACGCATACGCCGTCGTTTCGTCGGCCGGTGTTTGCTGGATCTGGACGTGGCCAAATCGTCGATCGGAAGCGTCGATATATGCACGGCTGTATTATAATAATATATATATTATATTGTTATCGTTATTCGCGGGTGGAGTGCGAGTGCCTTTCCAGCAGTGTGTTTTGTTCGCTAAACCCTTTTCGCGTGCACCCGTTCTATATCGAAACCAGGAGCAGATGTGTCACCTCGACACTTGCAGATGTCTTGAAGACACCTCGTTGAGCTGCAAGAAACATCTTATATAGTACCCGCAAAATCGATACCGAGGCGAAAGAAAAGAAAAAAGGGTTTTTATGTACATATATAGTGACGGACGGACTACTTTTCGGGTCGTTGTACCCGTATTATTTTCCACAGGTCATTATATTGTGCATGTGTGTGTTCGGCGGCGGCGACGTCGACGACGAATACGAAGTGTAGGTACGGAATATTGTTTTTTGACCCACGGGGGTGCCTCCAAAGAAAGGGTGTGTGCGATATTCGTATATATGTATAATAATAATAATAATAATATATTATGTGTGTGTATATATGTACGAGTAGTCCGCATCTGCCTTCCCGAACGTGGCAGATGTCTTTTATAGAAACCGGCACACGCGCGTCATGATGGTATTTTTTCTACATATAATGATACGTATGCGCGTCTACACTAATGTAATATACATACCGCACATCACCGTATAACCGGTAATTACTCTTCATATACCATTATAACACCTTTACGTTTTCGTTTATTGAAAGCGGCCCGGCGCCCAAAACATTCAGTATAGATATTCTATTATATAGCCCCCAACGGTATTAGATATGGAATATTTGACGATACCTCAAAGCGCTTGAAAGTATACTAATAAGTACTATTATAACAACAGACCATTGCCGCGACGATTGATTATAGAAAAATTATATAGCAAGAGCAATAAAACGCGTCAAGTCGCTTTGTACGTGAAACGTTTGATAATTATATTTTATCGACTCCGGATCGCGGTGGCGGGTTACGCAAAATTTATTGTCCCGTAAAATCTCCGTGGACGACAGCGCGTCTCCGCCGGTTAGCACTGTATAACAACATAATAATATGTATATATACATGATTACGGTGGGGAGCGCTGTTGCTGCACAATAGCGATCCATCATGCGAAGCTCGAGTGTCCGACATTGATCTACTTTGATATAGTTTTTTATTTTTAAGTTTATCGGTCTCGCAGATGCGCGCGCGATCGCGTTATTGTTCGCGTGAATACTCGCCGCTCAATGGTCGCGTGTCGGGGAAAAAAATGAGATCGAATCAAGTTTAAGGGCAGATGTCTGCTGGGCCTCCACCACCGCCGACGGCTGCTGCTGGTATATATAAGGGATGTAAGTTAGTAGGGCATGACGTCACCCCTAGTGCAGCAGCATAAACGCGGACACGGCGACGTCAGACAAATAATAGGAAAATAAAAACGAAAAAAAAGAAAGGCTAAATTTGGCGGGGTCCTTAATGAAACGGCTAGCGTAAGGGGTGTGCGGTGCAGAAAGCCCCGCGGAGAGTTGTATATACGTATATAATATATAGGAGAGCTAGTCGTGGCGCGCGTCACACACAAAAGAACCCAACACAATATTTCTTCCCCCTCATCCCGTGATTTCGGGAGGGTTCCCGAAAACTGGTCTCGTCGCCCTCCTCCCTGTCCTCCAAGATGGAAATTTGCAACTTTTAAACGCGCGTATATATACATGCATGTTGGGGTCCGTCTGTCGACTTATATATATTATATACATATACATACTTATATAAATAAGCGCGCATTCAGGACTTGCAGCTGCCCCGACGTGCGTGTGTCATTCCCCCCAAACGCGTCTACTATATATTTACTACTACTAATACTTTACTACAAATAATACTATGTACTACATTACTACGTCACTCATTGCAAAAAAACTGTAGGTACCTATATGTTATCGCGGGGTAGATACTATTATGTATATATATTTAAATTATATGCATATATTTGTTATTATATATTATATACACACGATGACGTCTGTTCTCCAAGATATGACAGACGTGGCTTTAAAAGTTATAAGAGGGGGTTGGGTTAAAAATCCGTACTTATCGCCGTTTCCTGTACTATATAGGTGACTATATGAGGGACTTCTTTTTGTTTACCACGCATACACTATAATATTATTATTATTTATTGATTATATTTTGCACACATATTCTAAATTCTAATACTTAGGTATTTTACGAGTCGATTTTCTTGCCGAAATGGATATAATTCCTGATTTTTCTTTAGGTGGTTATTTAAGAGATTTCAACTCGATCCGCATTCCGCCTCACAAAATTCTGACTTAGATTGTCTTGCCACTGTAGCCGGGCTCTAAACCATGACAATTATTGTGATGTGATGTCGTGTTAGCGCAATAATGCGTCGTAATGTACATACTACTATGTACATACAGCTGGGTATACCGGTGAAGGAAATCAGAGTCGGGCGAGACGACCTAACGGAGAGGATAGAGTGTTAAACGAAAGTTTCCGCGTTCTGTGATTGATTGTTTCAACGCGCCGAGCGTTTATCACCATACGCATATTAATATAATAATAATAATAATAACAACGTACGTATATTTAAGAACGGTTAGCTCGCGCGCACTCGCTCTCTCACGTAATGAGGAAATGACAAGGAAACGGCGTACGTATATGGTGGCGACCCCGACTCAGGGGTCCTGTGTGATATCGCTTAGACCTACTCTTTATGTATGTATATATATATTTGACGACGATAGTAATAATCGAAAATAATATATGTGCGTGTGTATATGGGAAAAAGATGAGGACCGGACAGAGCTAGTTGACGACCACGGTGACAAAAACTATATGGCGCGCGCGACTTGTGAGCACGCATAATAATAATATTTTATTAGCATATATTATTACATGATGACGACACGTCGCTGTGTTATAATATGCAGACTATGTCTGTATATTAGTGTGTGTGTGTGTGTGATGGTTTATTATGGAGAAACTAAAACGCCACACACAGCTCACGCGTACACATTTATACAATATAATGTGTCAATCGCCACTGCGGTTCGCGGGGGTGACGGGCCAGCTCATTGCGATCATCGTTTAGCGGAAGTATATATATTATAACATAATATACCATAATTAATAACATAATAATAAGTACCCTTTTGCGCTACCAATCAACTCTCCTTGTACGTATACAAGTAATAATAATATATATATATATACCCCGTGATAGATCGCGGTCGGTTCCAAAATATGTATACCAATCGTATCGGCGCTTTACTTTTAGTATTTTATGACTTGTGTACATAAATCCATATAGCTAGGATATTACACTATTAAGAATTAACTCGAAACGTTGTGTAGTTGTTGTAGTGTGGAATTTATTAATTTTAGTTCACTCGAATACTTAAATCGTGGAATATATAAATAATATAATTAAATTAATATACACAGCAAATGACGGAAATCATACTGAAAGTTTAAAACGCGAATATTAATACCTAATGTCATATTTTTAAAGATTTCATTCTGTTCTACTGCAGCTATATGTTTGTTACGAAATTCTTTGGTCTACGTAATGTGTGATATATCATGATATCATGATACATTATCGATACTGATTGATATAAAATTTATACGATTTTTATCGTTTGTTGTTTATTATTTTCTTCCTCAAAATATGAAAAAACTATACTCCAAGACAATTGCGCGTGACATTATTTCATTAACATAATCTTTAAACCACTCGGAAAAAAAATCTATATTCTACAATAATTATAGAAGAGTAGTAATAGAAGTAGTAAGTACGTCGGGAAAAAAGAAAAACAATGATGTTTCAAACTTAGCACCACTACTACTGGTACACCAATACGCAGTATTTACTGACCTGCCTTAACTGGACGAAAATTTCATAATATATGCACGCGATCGTTTCTGACAAAAGTTTTTCCACCCATCATCAGTCCACCGCTATACCAATGTGTAGACTTCGGAGAGCGAGTGACAAACAAAAAAATTGTTATATACGTATTTCATATTTTCTTTCTTTATATATTTGTATGCATATATACATTTAAAAAAAAAATCACTAAAATGCAACTCAAACGACAGTGGCGACGAGATTGGTAGTGGTGGTGTGGTGTGAGGAGAGGGCAAAAGTCCACGAGAAGTAAGACATTACACGGGTAGTTTTCCGTCTCCGTTGCGCGCACGCAAGTACTTATAATCAACGGGGTGAATCGAAAAGAGGGCGAAAAACAAGTTCAAGAAGAGAGGAGGACGAGGATGGAATAAAAAAAGTAAAAAAAAAAAAACCAGAGCCTCTTTTTATAATTACAACACAACCCCTTCTTTCCTTTGACTTGTGCTTCGCATTCTCGTCGTCGCCGTCGTCGCCGTCGTCATCGTCATTAATCCGCAATTCATACACTATGCCGTTTCTTAAGGCCGTGGTGTAATAATTATCCGGCATTAATATTACACTATATTATATTATACTGCAGCAACGCGTGGCTGTTGTTGGAGAAAAAAAATTATAATTTCAAAAAAATAATCAACTTTATAATATATCGTCGTAATGATAATATTTATACCTTGCGCTGCAGGCTCTCTCAAACGAACCATATCGCGTCGCCGCCTTCGATATGATTTCGATTAATCCTCTTTCGTTCGTCGTTAAATTTAAATTTGTTTATAACACATGACGATTGTTTCTCTCGTTGCGTTTCACAACTTTTATTCTTCGTTTATAAAATTTTATCGATTTGACTAATTGCATTTTCATGTTTTATAAATTATAATTCAACATATAATTTGATATTTCACGGAGCAATAGGTACATATTATATTAAACGACACAATTTACCATAAAATTTTAATTTTTTGTCATAAGATCTTAAAACAATTATTTGGTCAATAATTTTTATTTTACATTTTTTTATACTCCAAAATAAAATGCAAGGGACTCTAATATTTCATGTATGATACGACCAAATTGTCACCAGTCGTACACAGTTCGATATGGTGACGATATCAATTGTTTTGAAGGAGTTTGTCGTTTTATTTGCGCGTCTGTCTGTGTAAAATATACGATAATTGGTAACAGACGTTGCACGGGTTTACGTCATCCTCGTTTCCGCACGCTGTGACCTGGTAAGCGTTTAATATATTTTTAACGACAATAAATGAAAAAACAACCAAATAAAACTTTTGCCGGCATATAAGCCATCGTAACTATACGCTTACATAAATATACATAGTGTATATATTATACGCGTTGGTACACGGGCCGACTTAAAGGAAGCGTGGAATATCAATTTACTCATTCCCACATCAGTTAAAAACAATGCTATTGATCTTACACGCATTAGACGGTTTTTTTAGGACCGCTCCACGCGCGTTAATTGAGTGGTCACAACAAGTAGTAGCAGTGTAGTGCACGTATAATATTATATAGTAGTCATGCGGTATACGCTTCCACTAAAATAAATTATTTAATGTTTTCTCACACAGTTTCGGACAGGTAGTTCGGTGCAAACTATATCGTAGTAAAATAATACACGAGAATAGAAACGGTAATTTTAGTTTTTTAATTTTTTCACGTTCCCGCGACATGTGTGTGCGTGTATGTGTGTGTCTGTGTGTGTGTGTAGACGTATAGTGTGTACAACGGTTATCCGTCGTTGCCATGGACACACATGTGCACACTGTGAGAATTCGGTTTTTAAAATACCTTTTCGTTATTTTTATACATGTTTTTTGTCGTGCCGTTGTTCTGTTGTTATCCAGAATCCAATCTAATAAGAGTCCCACCAATAAGGCACCCCGCCCTCAGCAGAGTAACGAATTCTAATTTATTTGCGTGAATATATTTTTACTGTGGCGTATAAAACATAGGATATTAATATATTATTACGCGTCGCGTCCGTCTCTACTGTCAATTATCTACTTCCTTCCTGGTCGGAATATATACACGCAGCCATATGTTACCTGTGTGGACCAAACTCTCCCTTATCGACAGACCGTATCGGTTCGTGTCCGTGTGTGTGTGTGTGTGTGTAGGTACATGTTTGGTCAATGACTACGACCGGAACTTTCCGGACAAAAGAGTATTGCGCGTGGAGTAATTTCAGTCGTGTGTTTTTATTATTTTTTTTCACCCGAACAATAAACATTGAAAAAATTAATAAATTAATGAAATGAAAAAATAAATAAATAAAAAGGTAAGGCTCTGTCGTAACAACGCAAAGTTTGTGAATTATCCCTTGAAGCATGAATATATACACATAACTATAGGTATATAACGTAATATAGGTACTACGTGAAAGGCAATACCACCGACCATTGTGCATATTATTATATTTTTATAAAAATAAAATATTATGTATATGTATAAACATAATTATCATCAAAGTACTCTCCGCGGATAAATACATATTATATACAATGTTCATCAGCTATCGAATATAAAGTATTTATATTGTTCTTCTTAGTCGATTTTCTTTTATTATTGTTATACGGTCGTTTTATATTTTATACTCCACGCCATTCCCGCGGACGATGACAGTGGTCGGGCCGGAATGTATGTGCGTGGGTGAGAGGAGAGCAACAGTTGCATTTTAATTGATACACCATGATTCAGCAACAGCAGCAAACCGCGACCAGCATCGCATGATATATTGATATGTATGTACAGCAAATAACGTATTTCGTAAGGGCTCGTTCGCAAGATGTGCAAAGTCTCAAAACGCACATATACGATATTATCTAAGTGTTTTATTGATCATATCGATAAAACGTATTGGCGGTCTGTGATGTGCGGATGACAGTTGTAGCAGAAAACAATAGAAGCCGTTTGATCGTCAATAAGTGATAAAAAAAAATTCCGAAAATCGAATGTTTCTAAAAGGTACCAATATATACAACGCGCGCGGTGTACCGGTGCAACGGGTTTAATGATTTGGCGAAAAAAAGGCGATCTCATAAGACCCTTCCGCGTCTCACATGACTAAGTCTCCTGTAACATACTGCAAATCGCCGTTATATGTTTTGGTTTATTATAATGATAATAGTATATACGTATAGAGTGTATATTGCGCGGGCCACAACGAGGGATTATATAAACGGTCGGCGGTGCGAAAGACCCATAAACACGTTAATATTAAAACGGTCTCGCGGGTACCATAAAAAATAAACAATTATCGCTGAAATGTCGTCTGCCGGAGCACGCGTCGTCTTGCTGCAGCGCTCATCGGTTAAACCATTCATCATGTTAGAATTTTAAATCTACGATCTGCCGTAGGTGCAGGCCATATATCATATTAATATATCGTATTTATAGGCGATATTCCCTGGGTTCGTGTAAGTAGGTTTTCATATGAGCTGAATTTATCGTTCTGTATTTATACGAGTATGACGCAAATAAAAAATTCACCAACTTACGTCGAATTGAAATCGGACGAGAGTTGTTTCCTGCGCGAGTGGTAGAATATTTTTCTTTTTTTAATTTTACGTTAATTGGTTAGGTACACTTTTTTTTTTTTATTACTCGCTGTTCCGTGCGCGTGCAAAATCAATCGGATATTTATTATTATTATTATATCATTATACGCACACACACACATATATATTTATTATATTTTGCGGGCTGCAGTGATGGTGTCGTGTTCAATTAGAACCGAGAACGAGTGCTCTTGCAAGAGGTTAAGTCTGCGCTGGTGGGTGTGTGGACGCGTATGTATATATGTATATATATACGTTTTTCGAACCCTTTCCCCTTCTCTTGACGTACCCACCCCTCTACGTGTACACGTACACCCGGCATATAAATCCATATATATATGTGTGCGTGTGTATACGTGTGGCACAGTTGTTCATTAAAAACTGCGAAAGAGCCGCAGAAAAAATAAAAGAAAGTGGACAAAAGTCTTTAAGAGCGAATTTGTACGGCCCTTTTATTGCACTCGCTGTACACCGTATATATATATACATAATATATATGTACACCCCGCCAGCACTGCACAACACCGTCCCATGCTTAAAAATATTTATACACACACGAGTATATGTGTTATAAGCGTGTGTGCGTATGCACGCAAATAATTAATAATCATTTTTTAATTAACCCTTTTCCCGATCCGACGCCACCACCGCCGTTGATCGGCAGTCGAAAGTCGCACGCTCGCGATTCCTCTGCATTAGCGCCCCGCATGTGTAAATAGTCATAGTAAACCTATGCATGCGTATATGTCGTAGAATCAAAATGTTCCAGGAAATTATTATTTTTTATACATAATTTAAACTTTAATAAACTTAATCTCATTCGAAGTATCGTTCTTAGTACATATAGTTAAAATAATTAGATTTTTCTATAATATGAGTTATTTTTGCGGAAAACATATTTTTATAATCTTATATTAGAATAGCCCGGACAGCTGTGTGGTTTTTGTATAACGATGACGCACGACGGACCGTGTCATAAATCTTTTGCAGTTTAGAACTTTTTTGATAAAAACAGAATTTCCACAATAACCTCCAACCTTCGTATTCGTGAGATCTTACGCCTTGTGACTTCTAGTTATTTTGATTTTTGAACCTAAAATTTGGTCTCGAAGATGAACATGGACTAAAAATATCTAAGCCAATACCATAGCTATGTATTTTACTATAATCCTCTTATCCAAAAGTGACAGAAAAAGCTCTCCGTGGCCCATGCATTAATAATCCCATTTATGTCTACGTATCTTTGTGAATCTGACTTTTCCACACTTTTGCAAATAAAAAGTAAACAAAGATATCGTTTGTATTTAGAAAATTATATGCGTTGCGCGTTATTAAAAATATCCCCACTGATTAAATAGACTTAATGAGAAAAAAAAATCTTAAATTTCTTATTAAATTTATTTTACTTAGAAGTTATAATATTTATAAAATGAATGTATTCAGAAATATAAAAATAATATTATTAATTATTAAGTTGATTTATATTTTATTTTTAAAATGATGAAAAACATAATGAAGTCATTAGTTGTATAATACATATAGTTATTTTATATCACTAAAACAAAAAAAAAATCTTCTAAACTCTAATTTAAGGAGTGAGATTTTTGAAAATTTACAAGTTGGGAGTGGCATACAATAAAAAATTTAGGAACTACTGTGTTATAGGTACTGTCTATGCCATCCTGGTCCAACCCACGGTCCACGAGTCATTTTTTTATTATTTTTATTTATATTTATTTTTTTGCGGAATTTGAACCCTTTTTTGACCTCCTTTAGAAGATATATTATGTACATATAATTAATAATTATAAGTAACCTAAACATCATAATTAAATATTAATTTCAATCTGTAATGTAATAACAATCAACGTATATGCTTTATAAAATATATTTGTTATGAAATAAAATATAATTAATAATAAAACTAATTTTTCTTTTGACGGCCTTCAGTATTTATAGAAATGACGCATGTGAATTAACCCATCAACTACAATAGGTTAAAATGGTTAAATCACCTACTATAGTCTATTCAAATTAAAAAATAATCAAAGATTTTTCAGCAGTAGTTACAAATATTCGTTGGAGTTAATGTATTTTTGTACTGACGGACACAATACTTCATGAAAGAAATTTTAAATTGTACTCCAAAACTCAAATTCAGTAAATTTTTTGAAACCTTTACATTTAACCTATACATATATTACATACTAGATATATGTATGCACTCAGACTGGGTCAGGATCTTAAGCAATCATGTGCTAGCACGTATATAAGAAAACGGCGCGCTTAAGTCGTAACGGAAATAATACACAAGTCTTGTGTAAATATATATTATATATATATATATATACATATTAAATTCACGTAATTTAAGTGCACTACGAGGAAGAGGTGAAGAAAAAAACGATCGTTTCGCAATATACCTATATAAGTATTACGTATGCGCCGTGTATACCTCGCGTCAAAAGAGCGCCCGCAGAAAAACCGGAGAGAAACGACCGTTAGAAGGGTGCGAGCCCCTATGTGTGTATGTATACGTGTGTGTGTGTGTGTGTGTGTATGGTGTTTGTGTGTGAATAAGTGAGTGTGTATGTGCGTGTGTGTACACGTGTATGTACATATGTGTGCGTGCCTCGCGCGTCTTGAAGATATTATTATTATTGTTGTCGTCGTTATTGGGGTTGGAGGGGTACAGTCGTTGCCGAAAAGACATATTTCGCTATTGTACGCGCCCGGAACAACCCTCGGTGACTTCCTCGCCAAGACGCGCGGCGTTGAAAGAAAAAAAAAACCGTTATTATATTCATAGGTTCGCGCGGTCTTGGCGCGTACGACACAATTTTTCCCACGAGCCCGCAAAGGCACCACCTGGTTCGGGGTTGCACGACGTCCGTCCCTCTTTCTTATGCGGGTATTTTTTTTTTTAGCTTTTGCTTCTTGGCGTTCGTCTTTTGCCCGCGGACCGGTTTCCTTTATTCTGTAATATTATATATTCTCCGTCCTCTGTTGCAGTACATAATATCGTGTATAATATGACCGCGCGAGTTATATATTATAGAAATACGTCTGCTGCGAACGGGATGTAGGTGTGTAACCCGCGGTATTTATATATATATGGAATGAGTCGTTTGATTGCTTAGCGTACTTGTATACTAATATTTCGATTATTTTATTTATAGTTTTAACACAATACTAATCATATTATATTCATATATATTTATATAGCCGACAGCAATGTCGTGAAATGTTTTAAGATTTTGTTCATTGATTCTTTTTATAACTTAACAATTTTTTTAAATACGATAATGGCAATCACGAAAACTTTTTTATTTTCCTATACCTATCATGTTTTTATTTCATATTTCGTTATAGTACAAAAATCTTGTACAACTATATAAATATAGGCATAGATAATTTCGTTACGTAACAATTATGTATACACAAATACACAATAATACTGTAGATTAAATTATTCATGAAACGTTATTTATGAGAATAAAACACACACAGCACTTATAATAACACACCAATCGCTGATACTTACGTGACACTATATACTGCAGCAGTTGTACCTACAATCAATTTCGATTCACTTAGGTACTATAAATCAGATGGAAATATTATAAAACCAAACGGGATTGTCGTCGAATTTGATTACAAATTTACAATACATGACGATATCGGGTCGTTCTCGCCGACGTAAAATAAATTAATAGATGTCAGATGATATTATAATATTATACCTATAATAAGCTATGCTATGGTGATGTATTGGTATATATTATATTAATATAAGTTTAATGATCATTTATAATTATATTGTACGTATCTCTTTAGTTTTGTTCTGTTTAACCAAATATACTAAACTTGCTTTAACAAAAATAACGAAAGCGTTTAAAAACGAAAAAAACACGTCTATTGTATTAGATTGGTTTAAATAATATAATACACAAATAGGCCGCAAACATTCTATAGTGGATCCGTTTGAGGTGCTCGTCAGATGTCAACACGGCATGTTTTCGATGTTATAATATAATATGTGTACTTGAAGGTTTGTTTTCGAATTTTATTTTAAATTCACACGTACATCTGCAAAACCTCGAACCAACTTAATTATTATTTTTAACAGCTCTCAATGTGCAGTTATAAATACATATTGATATTTGTATCTCTATTAATAATTTGAATAATTTGATACACAGTAGCGATTTTTATAGAACTTCAAATTGAACGATATGTGGACGATTTTAATAGCATGACACAAAAATTATTTTCATTCGTTTGCTGAAGAATTTTCTATAGTCTATAGATCTACAATAATTATATATGTTATGTTATGACTTTTTAATATTTATCGATTGCTCCAATCCGCATAGTAGGTGCAAAGGGTACATATTATACATATAATATTACGAACACGTTTCTAGCGTAAGTACACGCTTAGTATAACAATAAAAAAAAACGTTTACCGTTTTCGGTTTGATGAGACAATAAACATGTGTCTCGACGTGTCTAGGTGACAGTTCAGTATTAATCAAAACCTATTATTGAAACATCGTTGTGGTTTCGATTTCGACGTTTCTTCTTTGAGCGACCAAATTAAATACAAAATTCACGATACGTAAACCTTTTTTTTAATGTTTGCAATCGATTAAATAATCGACAGCGCGTACAATGTACATAACGAAAAAACAAGTGGAATAAAATTTAATAATATAAAAGATTTAGCATTTATTGGTGGCAATATATTATTATATCATGGATTAGGGAGTAAATCTTATCAACACCTATGCGCGGAGCTCGAGACACCGGCCAACGTGTATTGTTAAATATTGTTATTATTAAAACCCCGAATACTTTATTATGCGCGAAAATTTGTTAGTCGTATAAACATATTATGTAACGTGAAAAAAAACTTTGAAACAAATAATTGTATAGAAATAAATTATGACAACGAGACAATTATACACGTACCCAATTACTGAATTTTAATATTAAATATTTGTAAAATTATAGTTAAATAGCTCTGCAGCTGGCGCAAACTTACTGTACAAATTCAAGTCAAGAAAAGTGTGCAGTGTGTAAACGCAGTCATTTGATTTATGAACTAATCGGGAAATATTTTTTGAAATAAATTTACTACGAGTAACTACCACGCGAGCGCGTGTGTATGTATATGTGTGTACACGCAGCCGCGTTAATTAAATACATTGTCAACAATTATATTAACCTAATACATTATAAAAACACACACCATGATTTGGTTGTATACACTTAGGTATATAATATTATATTTGTTTTTACTGTTAGAAAAAAAATCTGTGGCGTAAAATGTTTTAATCGTTCAACGTATACTATATCCTCTCAGAACATAATATAAGGGATTTTAGGTACGTTGGTCCGAGATTACTTATTTTTTTCTTTTCGGGATTTCGTGAATGTCTTTACGTATATTAATATAGATAAGTACACTCGGAGGAATCGCGGTTGAAAAGTATCATGGTTTTCAAATAAAGGTAAAATATTGTTTAAGACTAATTTAGGTTCGTGTAGATTTTATAGACATTATTGGGAGCCAAGTGCACTCGAAAACGTCACTATCGATCGATTGAAAAAAAACTTGTTGCCGTTAATCGTTATTATTAGGCGGAATACGCCTCGATAGACGGCATTCGTTTAATAGCCTACCTACCTGCAATTATTATATTAGAGTATTCAGCCTCGTTGATCTCGGGTTTTGAGACGCTATACGGTGATGCCTACATCATATTAGGCGTACCTATATAATAATACAGTTCCGGCCGCGAGACTTTTATTGATTGGGCTCGAGCGTAATATCGTGTTTGATTTGATTAAGTACGTCGTTGTGGGCGCATTAATAATAATAGTCGTATATTAACGTGTACATGTATATATATAAATAGTCGTGTACGCGGGTCGGAAGGAGCAGATGCATTAGGTTTTTGACATAAGGCACGAGCCGCAGGGTATTGTATGCACGTATATAACTACAGCGTGTTGTGCTGCAGTATTTATTGTACCCACACACACGCACACACACACTCGCGTAAATAAATTCAAATGCACATAAGTTTAAGTACAAATGTTAGAGTGTATGTGTGTGTGTGTGTGTATGTGTATGTGTGTGTACGAGTACATAGTAGCGATTGTAGGTGAGTGACGGCGGCAATAATATTGTATATTATAACGGCGGCAGCGGCGTCGTCGCGGGTAGTCGAATAAGTATAAACGGGGTGGGGGGAAAGGGAAAAAAAACAGTTGTTGTATATTATTATTATTATTATTATTGTTGTATCTTTATGTGTGTGTGTGTATTAATCGTTTGCATTTGTGCGTGTGTGTGTGCAGGTGATCCGGTTGATGCGCGAAGGAAGGGGACCGCCAATCGGAGCCGGCTATGTCATCTGAGGAGGACGGCGGCAACCTCGGGACGACGGCGGTGGCGGGGGGAGCAGAGTGTTTCGTCGGCGGCGGCGGCATCGGTGGTGGGGGTGATCCGTTGGACGGCTCGGCCGACAAACTGTTGAAGAACAAGGCAAAGCGGAGCAGACAGCGCGTGGATGCCGGCGAGCCACGTAACAGTTACTCGTCCATTCCGAATTTCAGTTCGCGACCGATCGTGTCCTCGGCACCACTGCTCAATCAGGCCGCCAGCTTCTACGGAGCATTTTTTGGCCAAGGCCACCAACAGTACTTCTTCAACCAGGGCTTCGCGCCCGGTAAAATGCTAAACGAGTTCATCGGCCGTCAAGTCAAAGAAGAAATGGTGACCATGGACTCGTCCGACTGCCTTACACAGCCACTGCCCGGTCTACCCGGTTCGCCGGCCACCGGACCCAACAGCGAGCTGGCCCATCACATGCTTCGTGACATACTACAGGGCAGAAAAAAGGAACTACTCGCCCTAGAACAGGAGTTCCGCAACTCCGACGACCCGTCGTCGCCGGACAACAGTATCATGAACAACAACAACAACATAAACAGTAACAAAAACGACATCAGCGGCGCGGACGACTGCACCGCCACCGCCGCCGCCAAAAATTTGGCCGCCGCGGACATCGTCGACAACTGCAGCGGCAAGCCGGTCGATCCGGTCGAGGTAAGCTCAGTTAACAATTTTATTAATAACAACAACAATAACGCGGTGACCAACGATCACGACGCGGACGACATTAATGACGGTACCGATTCCGAGAGGTCACTGGGCTCGCCAGTGTCCGACACCAAAGAGATCGCGGCCGAGGAACAAAATAAAGATTTCGAGGTGAAAGTCGAACAAAACGAGTTAAAAAAGGCTAGGGTCGAAAACATCGTGTCTACGATGAGGTCTAGCCCGTCGTTGCCGGTCCAGGTCAACGGCTGCAAGAAACGCAAGCTGTACCACCCTCAACAGCACGACAACAGCGAGCGGTATAACACGATGGACGTGGACGACGACGACAACGACGACGACGACGAAGAGCTGAGCCCCAACGAGCTCAGACAAAAAATGGTCGAGAAAAACGTGCTGAAGGATCAACTGCGTACCATGCAGGAACAGTTGGCGGAAATGCAACACAAGTACGTTCAGCTGTGCACCAGAATGGACAACGACGACGAGCCCGAAGACGGTAGCGACGTCGAACAGGAACAAGTTGAAATATCGGCAGCGCGGCACAGCCCGCCGGCCGCACCGAAGTGTACTACGCCGCTTCCGATGATGCCCTCGTCGGCCCAGCAGATCAACCCAAACTTTTCAAAAATGGTCAAATTTCTGCCACAAACGCACATGCCCATACACCCGTCGTTTAACGGGGCACTGACACTGCTCCAGCAGCAAGTACTCCAGGAACAACACAACACTCACAGCCAACACCACGCGATCAACAACGCGGCGGCCATGTACCTGCAGGGAGTCGGCCACAAACTGTTCATGGAACAGGAAGCCAGGCTGGCCAAGGAAGCCGCTATCGCTGCCGAACAGCAGCTACATCAACAGCAGCAACAACAACAGCAACAGCTACAACAACAACAACAACAACACCAACAACAACAACAACAACAACTACAGCAACAGCAACAGCAGCAACAACAGCAACAACAGCAACACCATCATGCACATCACGTCAACCAGATGAACGTACCGCCGCCCATGCACCCGCAAAAAGCCGCGTCGGCCGAAACCCCCGAAAAGATCGCGGCGGTGCCCGGGTCCGGCCGTCAGCCAGCCACCGCACAACCGTTCCCGGACCTCGACCTGTTGGCGGACGCACTCAAGTCCGAAATATCCACCACGCTAACCGGACTCATCGACACGATAATGGCCAAGTTCGCGCAACAGCAACAACAGCAGCAGCGCAAACCGTCCAAAACGGCGGACGCGGCGGACATGCAACTGTCGTCTAAAGACATTGACCGCAAGTCGCCCAGGACCAAAGTCATCGACCGTGGTAGCCACGGGGCCGACCGCGGCTCCGGTTTGGTGAACGGCCTGTCGAAGATGATGAACGGCGTCGGCGGCGGCGGTTACGGAGCCGCGAGCCAGGTGCCGGTGACGGCCGGCGGTAACGGCGGTAGCAGTAACGGTCTGCTGCAGATGCCCAGCAACGGACCAACCGAACTGAGAAACGGTCTGGTCAACACGACGTGTGGCGCCGGAGCCGGCCTTTACAACGGTGCGGACGCCGTCGCGGCTGCCGCGGCGCTCGGACACGTCCGAGGCGCTCAAATGTTTGCGCCAAAACTACACGGCTCGGCCGGTCTGAGCAACGCGGCCGCGGCGGCCGCCCTGTACTCGTCCATGAGCGGGCTCCCGTCACACCTGAACCCGTTCTGCATGGAACGCGAACCGGCGCCCGAACAGAACGAGGCTCTCAGCCTGGTGGTGATACCCAAAAAGAAACGGCATAAGGTCACCGACACCCGGATCACCCCGCGCGCCATCAATCGCATACTCACTCAGGACTCGGTGAACAACAACAACAGCAGCAGCAACAACAACAACAACAACAGTGGCAACGGAAATCCGATGCAATCGTTGGACGGCAGGGCGCAGCAACCGGTCGGCGGCACGCAGGCCATGCAGCAGTCCGCCGTCATGCAGCCCGCGGCTGGCGACTCGCCACCGCCGCCGTCCCAACAGCGGCCGTTCCACCAGCAGCAGCAGCAACAGCAGCAGCAACAGCAATCGCCGTCGGTCACGCCGGTCGCTCCGCAGCCGCCACCTCCGCCGCCCTCGATGCCCATGTTGCCGGTGTCGCTGCCCACTTCGGTGGCCATACCCAACCCCAGCCTGCACGAGTCACAGGTGTTCAGCCCGTACAGCCCGTTCTACACCAGCCAGCACCAGGGCGTACCGCACCACATCCCGTCGTCCAGCCCGCCCGGCATGTCTGACTCACCGCCGCCGCCGCCACCACAGCACCACCACGGATCGCTGCTCCACCCCGCCCTGCTGGCCGCCGCGCAGCACCACAACTCGTCGCCGGACCTGATGAGCATGAAGGCCCGGATGGACATGTCCATGGGCAACGGCGGCAACGACAGCGTCGATCGCATTTCCGAGTGCAATTCCGGGGACGGACCATACGACGGCATGTCGCCTATAATATCCTTTTTATACAAAACAAAAAACTATTTAACATATTTTGGTAACGATACGTACAATATAATATTTATTGAGTTAATATTAAGTTATTTCGTTTCGGTTCTGTATTATTATTATTATTATTATTATTAGTTACTTACCGTGTACTCCGTTTATATTTTATTTACCTGAACGCGGGTAATATAATATTAAATCGAGTGTATTATGAAATAATATATTCCGTAAGAAGTATTTGGGGGGAAAACGCGATTCGCGTGTTTACGACAAATTATCGTAGGATTTCCGAAAAACACTTTTGTGTCCCACAAAAAAAACGATCGACCATTAAATGACGTGTATTTGGGCTAGTGCTCTCTCTCTCTCTCTTTCCCTCCCCTATCCACATCACCTATATCACTTTATAATAATATATTAAGATAAAAATATATCATACTGCTATATATTTATAGTATATAAGCTACTGCTATCCCGGAAAATCTGTTTCGAACCAATAACTTATAAATGTACAACACCGGGGTGCAAAACGTTCAAAATAAAAAAAAGGCGGACAAAAACAACGGGGAACTCGACACTTGCGACGTATAAGGGGAGGTTTTCGGGGAGGACACTGTGAAGCCCCAGGAAAATACATTACACAAACACGCGCGGAAGACCTACAAAAGAAACGAAACTTTCGCAATTAATCGAATTAACTGCCGCTAAGATTTGAAAACGATACCGTTTTAAACGCGTACGTGCGTGTAAGTCTATA
Organism: Rhopalosiphum padi; assembly: GCF_020882245.1. Lineage (NCBI taxonomy): Eukaryota > Metazoa > Arthropoda > Insecta > Hemiptera > Aphididae > Rhopalosiphum > Rhopalosiphum padi. The sequence continues at coordinate 63,142,020 of NC_083597.1, read as the reverse complement.
CGCTCGACGATGACGATGATAATTAAATAATAATAATAATAATAATAATAATAATGACGACGATTAACTGTTAGTGTAACGCAATATATTATAATGTTATTACTATGTATCGATTAAATGATTATATGCAATATAATATATTGTATATTATTATAATACACTAAGAAAATTGAAATACGATTTTTCCCTAACTGTTATGTTTACTCGTCAACCCTGACTCCAATGCACTTGCGAAAAGCCAAGCTGATGTTCTTCTGGGTCCGGTACCCCAGCTCGGCCATCCTAAAGATGTACTTCCCCGACATCAAGTTCAACAAGAACAACACCGCACAACTAGTCAAATGGTTCTCAAACTTCAGGTGAGCACCACAACTTTCTGCACAATATCTCGTATAGCGTTAAGTAAATTATGTAGTAATGAGTAATCGTTTGGAAGAGGATCGTCGTCGTGACGTTTTCGAATCGAAACGTGCAATTTATTTTTAAAACCTTATACCCATTTCGTATACATATACGTACGCGTACGGTTGATAAAACACGAAGAAAAGTAATTCATCCGAACCATGTGGGTGTTAAATTAATTCCAGCTTTCTTTTCGTCACCGCATGCGGGCCACGTCCCATTTTTTAAAAATTTATATATATTTTTTTTTTTTTGTAAAGCACCTGCTTTAAGTGTTTCCCCTCCCGTCCACCCCTCGACATAATAATGCGCAAATAATTATAATATATTTTATTATTTTAACTCGGTGTGCACGATGTGCGCATATATATATATATATATTACGTATACATAAAACACGCACCAGTGTGAGTGCGCTCATACCTACTGCACACGATATAATAATATATTGTATTTGTTTATTGCTATTATTATGATTATTCGAAGGACGGGAGCTGTTGCGAGAATATCGTCGGCGAAAAAAAATAACGAAACGCGCAGTACGTGTATAATGACAATAATATAATCCCGTTTATGTCTCGTTTCCTTACCCAACGCTTGTGGTACGAGATGGGTTAGGGCCGCGGAGATGAACTTTAACGCTTTATTTAACATTTTTGTACAATATTTCTTTTGAATCAGTCGCCTAATTAGCGCGAAACGTTCGTGTCGCATATAATATTCTTGAGCGCATCTATTTCTTATATTTAACCGCATACGTGTGTATATAATAGTGGTTATAGCCATATAGTGCAGGCCGTGTTTACAATATAATAACGTACGTATTACACACAAGCTACTGCAGTTATAGTGACATCGTGAACGAGACAAATATGATAATAAACAATTTATTATGACTACAGTACATATTATAATATCGTGTAATAAATTTACTGTAAAGTGTGCGACGTTTTGAGGGGGCAAAGTAACGATTTGAACCTGCAGCAAACTCGGCTGTGAAAATCGCGCGTACAAAAACTAAAATAAATAATAACAATAATTATGTTAACACCGTTCGTAACACTTGGATGTTGGACATAAATGAGTTAAAAAGTTTAAAAGTAAAGGCAGTGTTTACTAATTTGTAAAATTAGGTTATTCTCGATTTTAATAATTAAGTATAACGTTAAAAATAACGAGTTACGTTTAGTTGTAAATAATTAAATAATAAATATTATAAAAAATGAATAATGATAATACACAGTAATGAGTAAATAATATTTACTGTATTTGAAAAAAAATAACTCAACTCAAGACGTTAGTAAAATCATTGTAAATTTCTCACAACTCCTCCGTTATAGAACTCTTGACTTTATAGAACTTAAAAAAAATAGCAAACCGTCATAACTCGAAACTCTTTAAAATTGTTCCCGTAAACTTTTAACCAAACTCTCCGTTGAAAAAATCTCGTTAACTCGCCCGGCAGCCTTGTCAAAAGGTACACGTACCTACGTATATCGCCGCATTCACGATTTTCCTCGATACGCACAGCATACGCCGAACGAGGGGCATAACCATAATACTATATACACACTCGTAAATAGTAATAATAATATATTACAGTATTACACGCGTATACGTTGTACACACACACGTCATATATATATATACATATAGCGGTGCACGAAGCGAAAACGGCGAATTTGTTTTAACGCACAAGCATCTGTACTCCACCAACCACCGTAGAAATGATTGGCTTTTCACCGACAGCCACCGTCGTCCGTCTGCACCTTCGTACAAAATTATAAATATATAAATATCGTATTGTATTAAATTAATATCATCATCATCATCATCATCATCGTGTATATCAATGCACATTATTACACGTACTCGTGATTCGCACACACGATACTTTCGTTCAGGCGTACTCGTCCGTCTTCGAGCGGCGGGGCCGTTCTTCGCCATTATATATATAATATACATCTACCTACCTACCTACACGTTGTATTAATATTATGATCATTCAGGGCGCGTGTCTATTATATTATCGCAAGCATAACATTACATGATGATGATGATATACTATATTTATGATGTATTGAGTGCGAGCGTAATCGGAAAAGCGCAATGTTGTACGACGCATTGTGCACCGCACTCGAATCGACTCGATCCGCTGATTTCAATATTATTATTGCTATCATCATCACCACCGTCGTCGTGCAAGTAGTAAAATAATATAATAACATACCTACCGTAAAATATTATTTATTGTATACAACTTTTGCGCCGCGTAGTCTTTTCACCGCAACACATCGTACAACGTTCGTAATAATAATAATAATAATATTAACGATGACGACGATGATATTATAATAATATATTATACCTATACCTAGTAATAACCTCCGTGCGCTCCGTGGTGTTTCCGATGCGTGCTCGAGACGAGTGTGCCAATTACGCGTACAACGACGATGATAAATTATAATAATATCATAATATATATACGTAACCCATACACCCATTATAGTATTATGATTATTATTTTATTAACGGTGTCCGTTTTTTGTCTCCCCGAACAGAGAGTTCTATTACATTCAGATGGAAAAATACGCACGGCAAGCCGTCAGCGAGGGTTTGCAGAGATCCGAAGACATACACGTCAACAAGGACAGCGAGATCTACAGGGTCCTCAACCTGCACTACAACCGCAACAATCACATTGAGGTATGCCTATGCCGCCACCACAAAAACGAGTGTATATATTGCAATATACCTGAACCGGTAATAAGACCGGATATATTTTTTTTCTTTTGATTATCGCGACCATTTTATGGCCATCATATTACATATTACGATAATTATTTTCGAACTCCCCGATGAGCAATTTAGAAATTCTCTGCGTTTAACGGATAACTTCGATCGCTGCATGCAGCATTATTATTGCACGAGTAAATTTACATGTAAATATTTATACCGACATTTTCCGATACAATAATTTTAACGTTTAAATTAATTTTTTTTGACATTCGGAAGTATACGCACATATCGCTCGACCAGTCGAACCTAACCGTCATTGTATTTTATTTTATTTGTTTACGTTTATCGTATTTTACGGGTGGTTCACGATTTTTATTTTTTTTTTTTTTTTGTTTTTTCCAACAGGCACCTAGCAATTTTGAGTATGTGGTCCAGCAGACCTTACGCGAATTTTTCGTTGCTATTCAAAACGGAAAGGATACGGAACAATCGTGGAAAAAGTCTATATACAAGGTCATCTCTCGTATGGACGACACGGTACCAGAGTACTTCAGGTCTCCGAACTTCCTCGAACAGCTCGAATAAACGATATATAATTATGTACAAATTATATATATATATATATGTAAGCATTATATATATATATATATATATAATATACATTATATATTTATATACACGCATTCGACTCGCGTCTGTAAACTGTGCTTTTTTTAAAAAAAATTTAATAATTATTATCGTTTTCATTAAAAAAAACGAAAGCTCAAAACAATGAGTTTTTGTGATGGGTTATATTATATTCTATTTATGCATTGTTGTGTACAGTCATTTTGAAAACAAATTTTATAACATTCATTATGTTTTACTTTTTGGTTTCCAAATATTTTTATAAAACATTAAGGGCGGTCTCTTTGTACAAAGGAAAAATTAATATTATGTTGTACAAAAAATTTAAATTTATCTTTACTTATTTTATTTTTATATAATTATATATATATTTTAAAAAGAAAAAATTATAATCACTTATATATTGAAATTATATATATATGTATATGGAATAGTCTAAATGTATATAGGGAACAAGAGACCCACCAATTTTTATTTATAAAAAAAAATAACCAATATTACGATGTATAGTAGAGATATTATTGCCCCAACTATGGGTCGGTTAATGTACACAACATATTATTTATATATATTAATTGATTGTTAAAAACTACATTTTATTCACACGGGGTACCCATTTTATTATTATTATTATTATTATTATTATTATTATTATTATCATTATTGTCATTATGATTATTATGTACCTATTATTATTTTTAATTTTACATCAATGTTTAGGTTAGGTTATATTGTTATTTCACAATTTTATAGCACTTGATAACAAACTAAAAAAAATTTTAAACAAAATTAATCCGCCCGCGACGGCGTTCAAATACTCCCTCCCCCTCCCCCCACTCACGTGATCTCACATTATTCCAATTATTAATTATCTAGCGTAATTTTTATTTTTTAGTTTATTTTATTTTATTTTATTTATTTTATTTTTATTATTATTTTTTTTTTTTTTTTTGGTGTGGTGAGTTTCTCCTAGTCAAATAAATTAAAAAATTAAAGGATCATATATATTATTAATAATAGTTCTTACAATATTATAATTTCGTCGTTATTATTTTATCGTTGTCGTTATTATACATATAATATCATTATCACTGTTTATAGTTTTCCCCATCCGCTCGCGGTACCTCCGCCCATAGACACAGACCACTTCCAATAACATAAACTTCGATATTATAACATATTGATGATATTCAGAATACAATCAGTTTACAGACAGTTTACAACTCGCAACACAAATATTATAACAATATTACAGCAATAATATTCCTATACAGACGATTTATCACACGATATATACATACACACGTGCATATTTATACACACACACACTCTCACACATACTCAAATAATATAAGTACATACATCGAACATGTTTTACAATCGAATACAATATCGCATATACACACATAATATTATATACATCACACACACATTTAATATATATATATAATATATTATACAAATAGAGTACCTATATACTTATACAACATTATATTATATTATATATTATTATAGACACACACAGGCGCAAAACTTATATACAACACTCGAAGGACATCGCACACATCGTACACATATGTGTCCCCGCGCGGGACCTGTATAATTTGAGAATTTTTTTTGTTCCGTTTGTTTCGTTGTTTTAGTTCGCCGCGCGTATCAGACAAAACATTTTACTTCTTCCGTCGACAAGATATTACGCTCGTGTATATTTTATTTTCCACGCATATCACGCATCCGTATATACAAACCACCCTCGGTACACACACACACACATACACATATACACACAAACGGATATATTTAGAACAGACAGACACACCGATAATATATAAATATATTATCGAATTATATACATCACACAGACAGTTTATACAATACATTATAATATTATTATTATTATTATTATACGCTACACGACACAATATTAGCAACAGAAAGAAAATACACATTACATATATATATATATACATACACACACATATATTATATACGCGCCGAATTCGGTGGGTGGCGAAAAAACGCAAAGACTTACAACGATTCGCCGGCGTTCTGCACAGTCGGATTTCGGCGTTTTGCGATCCGCCCCGTCCCCCCGTCACGCGCGAGTTTCAAACGCAGTTTCAGTATTATACTTACAATAATATAACAGACGCGAGTCGCGAAAGTCCGCCGCAAGACGGACGGTACACCTATACACCCGCCCACACATACACACACGCACACACACATACAGATCGCAATCACCCCAGATATTATACATCATCGCATATAGACGCAGACAGATAGACAGACAGCCGAAAAGTTATAAACAAATCATATATAGTGCACAGCGATCGACTTTCGGTAACTCGTGAGTTCGTGGGTTAGAAAAAAATAAAAGCCGTCGGACAGTTCGTTAGATCCGAAAACTGACGAAAATTACACGACTATCGCGTGATGAGGCTTAACGAGGAAAAAAATTTAAAATTCGAGTTACCGACGAGAGTCGACTGCAATACATATTATACATAGACACATCCACCCACATACACACACACACACACACATATACATTTGCGCAGGGGATTCGTATATTATATAATATTTTCTATAGATTTAAACCGGTACAGACGCACATAGGAAATATGTGCGACAATTATATAATATACAGAAACAAAATAGCGCGTTTGTTATACGACAAACGCGTTTAAAAAAATGGCATTGTAGATTTAAACAATAATATGATATATTATTATTATTATATTATTACGATATAACTCTAATATTATTTTTTATTCGATTTTTTCACTATTACTACTACTAATAATAATAATACTACTACTACTAATAAATATACTACGCATAATACATACATTATAATATAATAAAAATAAAATAGAACGGATAAGGTTTCAGGTTGAAAAAAAGTCATTTTTACTACATATAAAATATTAAATAATATTATATACACAGTGTGTTAAATTTGATTTATTTGATTTTTGCCGGTTTTTTTTTTCACGAGTTAACTATATGTTTAAGTTTTGATGGTTTTTTTCGTTCGGGTGTGTATACCTTAAATTCATATCTGTGTACACGAAAAGAATCTATAAGCTATGTACTAGTCTTTTGTTTTATAATAATATTATTATGTTTTACAATTATTATTTAATTTTGAAAATAGTTGAACAGTTTTTCGAGTGTGTTAGGATAATATTATATTTACAATAATTAACATATATGAAAAAAAAAATTTACTCATAGTCATACGCATAATAATAATATAATGTAACATTTTTAATAATAGTTCGATGAAAGCAAATGTGCCCTGGGCTCGATCACTATATGTAATAATAATATTAGGTATAATTAATACTAATATAATATGATATTATTATAGATTATACGTTCATTATTATCATTATTGTTTTTATTCCGATTACGTGTTATTTCGTTTTTTTTTTTACTCATCTTCTCGTCTACGCGCGACAGTGCGTTTATTATTATTATTATAGTTTTTTGTTTTCGTTTCCCAAGACTGATATGATTTACCCGTCCGTCGTTCAACGATAATACATAATTTAATATTGACATAGGAGGCGCAAATAGGAGTCGGAGGGCTCAGGAGAGGGGGACTATATGGAACTTTTGAAATTTATCACAAATACATCCGACTTTTGACATGTCGATTTTAACGTATTTATTGTTTGTCTCGCTCCTTTCCCGCAAGATAATTTAAGCCGTTTGTGACTATATATACGTATTACATATATTTGCGTGCTTTATCCTACAGTTTCTGTTGTTTTAGAATATTATTACACATTTTTTTTCCCGTTTTCGTTACACGACGAATACTAATCATTATAAAATGATATAAATCTAAACACGATTTTTTTTCTATTTTTCTTATACATTTTTACGGATGCGGTGTCTTAAAAATGTCGCGTGACTTTTGTTCAAGTTTTTTTCCTTTTCCGATGTGACATATTATTATTATTATTATTAATTATTATTATTATTATTATACAGAAAACAACGACGAAAAAATTGTGGCCCGGGGTATCTATTTATAATACGATATTAACAAGGCATTTTTTATTTTTTATTTCGTTAGCGTTTTTTTATACTATTATAATTATTATTATAACATTAGTCAAAATTGTTTTCTTGTATTATTATATTGTATATATATATATATATACATATATATACACATATATTATCAATCACGATTAACAGTTTATATAGGTACTTATACCTAATTCAATTGTAATAACTGTCAAACCATATTAAGCTAATCGTAATGATGACATGTATATTATATTTATATATATATATATATATTATATGTGTGTATATGTTCCGGAAACACGCGCATTACACGTCACACTCCTCATTTATGTATGAAATAATAGTTATTATCGCATTATACTATATAATATAACATTATATATAACTATATAATATGTCAATGGTGATGTACATGTAATCCTCATATATAAAAATTGTTTATTTTATCTTTTTTCGTTTGTTTTGTTGTTTTTGTTTTTTTTTTTTTTTATGATAATATGTACCTAATAAAAAAAAACAAAAGTAAACTAATATAAATGACCTAAACATAAAAGCCATGTGTATCTATGTATTATGTTGTTGCAGTTTCCATACCTGTCTATATGCACTACTCTTTTATTCACGATGCCATGTATAATACTTGCAGCGGGGCATATGTGACATTATTATAATAATGTATATTTTTAAAAAAGGCGGGAGAGTTGTTTAAAAAACTAATTTGAGTGAGTCAAAACAATTCGGTTACGTTAAAAACGTCGAGTTATGAGTTAACATATGGTTTTGACAATACACGTTTTAAACTTTTAACTCTAAAATACGTGAAGAATTAATACGGAGAAAAATATTCATTTCAAACGAGTTATACTGATTTATTACACTTTAAGTGCAGTAAAGTTAATTGGTTTAGAATATAATAAGGCTACAATGATTTAAAAATTAAAATAAAAAAGTTTTATCCACGTATAACAATCTAATAACAAATAAGTATAAATAATTCAATAATTGTTGGAAACAAGAAAAGTATATTGAATTCGGAAACTAATGGTTCGAATTTCAATCTCTGTGCATCAACATTTGAAAAATATCATCTGGTTCACAATTTATAGTATAAAAAAAGATTGGTCCTCAGTTCAAAAACGAGGCTTATTTAACTTCATATTTCCTTCTTCTTAAATAATAAAAAAAAATGTATTTAAATATGCAAAGTATTATACTTAAAAATTCCAAAAATCATAATTTTAATAAATGTATTAAAAAAGGAGTCTAGAACGCTTGATAATTGTTGAATGATTCTCTGTACACATCTGTACTCGGATAATAATGAAAAATAGTTTAAAGCCGTGTAGTACTGCATCGGTTAAAACTAGTTAAAAGTAAAATTCCGATATTCTTTCGATCGGAAATACATCGGTCCTGCTCGTTTGCCAGTGTACGTAGGTGTACTGGTGCAGCAGGATCTTGGCGTTTGTGCAAACGTATCCGAAAAGAAACGCATTTATATATATTCGCCGGGAAGTTTCGACGGGCTCGGCAGCCCGACTCGTCGAACCTATAACCCGAAAAGAAATCAATTAAACTCGAGAAGAATCCTACCCCTACCCGTGTAGCGAGCGCGAGGGACCGCATCGAACGTGCGTATGCCATGGCACGGTATATATATACCTACACACTCGGCCTCAATCAACATTCCTCGGATTAGTTTTAAAGCGACCAAATTACTTATGGCCCTCGACCGCGATCTCGGGAGGGGCTGGGGGAGAAGACGAAAAGTCAACCGAAAAAAAACCTCGTGCGTTGTCTACGTTTGACTAGCCCCGATAAGACGACGTCGTCTTGGTAACTCGTTCGCCGTGCAGCCGCGGAGGTCGGCAACCAGACGTATGCCTTACGTGCGTGATTTGCGTATTATTAATTACACACCAAATACGAAAACATTGATTTATAATAATATTGTACGAGTAGAATGTAATGACGTAGGTACAACCTAATAGTAATAGCTAATGTTTATAAATAATTACAATACCTAAATAATAAGTGCATGATGCAATATTGTCGATTTAAGTATTCTTATTTAAAATTAATAATATTAATAATAGTAGTTAAAATAGTTTAATCATAATTTTAAGGGTTTTCTAGACAATGTCTACAACACCTACAGTGGCGCTTTATTTATTTTTCGCGGGGAGGGGCAGGGTGGTGTATTGGCCCTCATTTTTTTTTTTTTTTGTATAAGCTGACCTAACCAATAACCATACAATATTTACAATTACAATACTACACCAGTGGCGGTCAAATGATTTTGTCATGGGGGGAGATGAGGCTGATTTTTTAATATGCACTACCATTAATCATTAAAATATAATTTATGGTTATGCCTAATATCAATTTTTTTAAATTCAGGTAAATTGTTACTTTATTTATAACAATGTAATATTACTAATATTAACAATATTTGTATTATATTATTAAATCTATTTTTTTGTTTTTTTTTTGCTAATTCATCCAACACTTCATTGGAAGTTATATTTATAATTCCACGATGAACAGCCATAGTGGCCAAACCATTGAGACGACTCTAGAATAATAAAATTACACAATTAACAAATATATATATATACATATATTAACATAATGTACTAATATACAAAGCATTATATTGACAGTTCAATCATGCTTACAAGTTATAATTTTACTATAAAATAAATTAACAAAACCAAAAAAATTGGTGTATAATGTATTTATATTTGAACTGTTAACTTAATACTTATTCCAATTATAGGTTATTATATTATATTGTTTTATAATAAGTACAGCAAACTTACCTCCCCCATAGTATTTCTCAAATATGTTTTCAATCGTTTGAGGCATGAAAACATTCTTTCTGGTGTGGCCGTTGATACCGGGAGTGTGCCAAATATTTGTAATAAAACAAACAAATTAGGAAATAATTCATGATTACATAACTTGATAGCATCAAGTCCTGTTTTTGGAGATTTTTCTAAGCGTAAAAGTTTTGTATGCCATAAACGGCATAAACTCAATTCTGCTTTTACAGTTTGAATATCAGTAGGAAAACTAAATCATCAAAACCATCAGATTCATAATCATTCGAAAATAAACATTGAAAATCTAGAAAAGTTATTGTTAAAAAAAAAAAATATAATTAAACTTAATTAGGAGGAGTGTGTTGTTGTTGAATATTCACGATCACCGAGCTGGGTAATTCCCGTATATTTTGTATAAGCAACTAATTACTAAATATTAATAATAATAACAGCCTTGTTCCTAGAACGAGTCTAGAATCAAGATAATAATAATATACGCTCATAAGCGTTATTTTCAGAAAAATTAAAACAAAATATAATACATTAACATTATAGTACAATATACATATTATATGTAATTGTTATAAATATTAAGGAAAAAAAAACCATGGGGGGGATCTATCCCCCCCCCCTCACCCCCCCCCCGTTTGACCACCACTGAGTGTACTACACTGATGAGCTATATGCATACAAAATAAAATATATATTTATTATTTTTTTATTATGTAAACCGTATAATGTGCTAATAATATATTACGCACATTATGCATTTCAACTAATGTACGTATGCATAACAAAAAGTAAAAATTATATCCAACCTTCCAGAAAACTATATTAAAATTATAACTTTTTTCTTTTTGGTACAATAATAAAATTAAAGGTATACAATATATGTATATAGATAAGGCTGGAAAGTAATGAGTAAAATATTTAAAGTTAAAAAGTTAATCTTATTTCAACTTAGCTTTTGGTTTTTTTTTTTTTTAATAAACGTGAATCAATAAATTAAATTTTTGTTTTAAAATGTAGTTGATTTATATTTTCTTCGATTTAATTTAATTATATTACCGTTCAATCGATTACGTTTTCATTTAAAACATATTTCGGGTAATGTTTTGTATGATTTTTTTTTTCTGTAAACGAAAATCTTCATTGAAATACTATAAATAGAAACACCATACAATTTTTATTTGTTAAACAAATAAACTAGGCTATGATATTATAAACAATATAAGCAAAGAGAAAACACTTTTTTAACTTAGGTTATTTTAGTCTGAGTAGGTTACTCGTGTTCTTGGGGAACATTACAAAACCTGTCGGTGAACGTCACATTCTTATGGTAGCATTGGTGCTTAATAAAATATATTTCTGAAGTGTCTGTAACAGTGTTTTGTACAGTGGTAAGTATACGTACTAAACATATCGATGAGTAGAAATAATATTTAAATTTTAAATGCAAGTTAGAAAATATTTTAAGAAAAACATTCAGTATTAATAGTATATAAAATATATATTAACAGTACAATAATATTTTCATTATGAATTACAAAATATATTGCCTAAGGCCAACCCTGATTGAAACATCCTTTTGCAGAAACCTTTGCGAATTTATAATCCAATACAAAATACCCGAATTAAGCACTCTACGTCATATTTATTTTAATAATATATGTTACGTATATGTTAGTGATAAAAAATAAGATTTTTTGGAATAAATATGTCTGTACGGTTTTTATAATTATATAAATTATTTATTTATTATTGCAGTACATGTGTCGATAACATATTTTGATGAATTCCTCAAACCCAAAAATTCGGGATCATCTGTTATTTCAACGAAAAATTTTATGTGGAGTCAGTGCCAATATAACACTAATGTAAATAAATAACATTTACAGTTTATTATAATTTATTCAATTTATTGTAACTCTATAGTTTATCAATTTATTAGTTCGCTAAACTGTCATTGACACATTATTTATTTATTCACATTATGATTATAAAGATAGCAATTTATAATTTTAAAAATCAATCAATCATTAATTTTAATATTAAAAATTTTGAATAACAAAATAAACATATTTTAAAATTTTAATAACACGATTGTACAACAATAATAAATACAAATTAATAAATATAATAAAATGACAAAGTATGTATCATTACACCAGAATATCTTTAACGTGGTGGGTTATTTTAAAGTTAAACGAAGTCGCATAATATATTTCGAGATAAGTGGACAAGTGAAATTTAAAAAGAGCGGTTAACGAAACATGTTTAGCACGTTGCCGACCACGGTAATGGTAAGTAACACTCGCTCCGAATGACGTGATAAGACGTCATCAAAAATATGATATCACCATTCGTCTATTGATAATATTATATAATTTTCATAAGTCTTTTAATAATAAAATAAAAATATTATTATTATGCAAATCCCGTACGATACTTTCACAGTTTCGTTATCGTGTACTGTGTAGTGTACGTAAATCGTTTTCGTAATATTTACCTAAAGAGCACAATTTGATAGGTTTTAGGAACCCATCGCGTGTAACTTAATGTTGGTTTGAAATAAACCTTTGGCATAGGGACATCTCGTAGTCATCATGTCCAAGATATCCATTTTGAATTCCGTATTTTCGGAAATCGAAAAGTTAGACTCGGCCGAAGAATACAAAAGAATCATTAAACTCGTCGAGAAACGTGAGTAGTTTTATGGTTATTATTTTTTTTTTTGTCACAAATATTGATTTTGCATAACTGTTGTTCTTAGATATACCTCAATTTCCTGAAGAGTTGTCGTTGGTTCAATCAAAAGTCGTTTGTCTGATCCATCTGAATCAGATTGAAGACGCATACAACTACATACTGAAGAATGAAGCATCACAGTAAGTACTTTATATTGACTTGTTCATAATTTTCATTTATCTAAATGTTGTGTTATCATTTTCTAGGAAGTTTTCATTTGAAAAAGCTTATTGTTTGTATCGCTTAAACCGCTCTGAAGAAGCATTAGAACTAATAAATGAAGAACCTAATCCAGCACAGAGCTTTAAGGAGTTAAAAGCTCAAATTCTATATAAATTGGAAAGGTAAAATAACCTACTTAATATTTTATATTCAGCTTATGTGGTCGATAAAAAATCAATGGGTATACTAGTATACTACCAACAAAATATATTCAAGCTATCTCTTAACCCTTTATAATAAATTATTTTAACTAAATAGGTGCCTAGTAAGTAATCATTGATTCATTGAAATTCAAAATCCTAAATATTTTGTTTTTGAATATGCATAGTTTGTGCTACCTAATAAGTACACTTATAAATTATATTTTATATAGTTGATCAATTTTCCTTTTTTTTCCAATTAGTCCCTAAAGAGACTAGTTGTAACGTAATTGTATTTAATTTTATATTGTTTCAACCATGCAACAGCATAAATCAAAAACCCAAGGTTCTTAGTCAGACTGACCATAATTGAGATTATTATTTGTTTGAAATTATATAAAACCTATACATTTAACTTTACCTACATTAACTATTTATCAATTTGTGAAGTCTCAACACAATCTTAAAACTTACCTAACTAAGTAGACTTAATAGGTAGATAATGTAGGTAAAATGTACTAAAGAGTATTGTATTTTGTAATTTTTACTACATTGTTTTTCATAATTTTAGGTACAATGAATGTTTTGATATGTATCGAGATATTATCAAACAAAGTAAAGACAGTTTTACTAATGAAAGGGAATCAAATCTAACAGCCGTTATTTCTCAACTTTCTAAATTAGGAGAGGTAAGTTGTTTAGTTCATTATAAGTCATACCAATTCAATAATTAATTTTACATTTTGTTTTTAGAATAAATATGACATTCCAACTGTTAAACAACACAACACTTATGAATTTATGTATAACATTGCATGTGTGCTAATTGAAAGAAGAGAGATTGAAAAGGCTCAAGATTTACTCGATCAGGCTGCCAAATCATGTAAAAGTACATTGGAAGAGGAAGAAGCGACAGAAGAAGAAATTCAAGAAGAGCTGACAGCTATTAAGTAATCATAAATTGATTTTTTATTTACATAATACAGAGTAATTCTTTTATCATTATACAATCATTATTTTGTCAATTATTGACTTTTTTTTTCAAAATATTTTGTATCATGCATTTTTTCAAACTATGAAATTTTTATTTTTTTCACCCTTTTATTTAATAGTAAAACCACTATCAACTTTTGATTTTCAAATGGTATCCTATTTTTAAAATGTCATAAAATAGTAGGGCTATTTTTTTATGAATTTTAATGTTAAAATCATTATTTTTCATTTAACCGTTGATGAATTATAGCTGCTCAAAGTTGGGTGGTTTGAGGTTTTTAGGTGTTCTTCCCATAGGATATTATGACTGTGAGGTGTTAACTACAGGTACAACCACAGGTATCACTGCCTCAATAGTCGATAGCGAGTTTATTACATAATATGAAAATATCTACCTTTTATTATCTATTACTGATCTTTAGAAAAAAGAAGTATTATTAAAAAAACAGAAAACCACCCAACTTTTAAATGCTATATCTCAATAAAAAATTAACAAAAAATAATAATTTAAACGTTAAAATTCATAAAAAAAAAAACAGCCCTATAATTTAGTACATTTAAAATGTAGGTTGCAATTTGAAAATCAAAAGTTGATAATGGTTTCACAATTAAATAAAAGGGTGAAAAAAATAAAAATTTCATACATTGAGAAAAGCACGATACAAAATATTTTGAAAAAAAAAATTCAATACTTGACAAAATAATGAGTGTTTATTGATAAAAGAACCACTCTGTATATAATATGTAAAATTAATTTTGTATAATTGTTTTTGTCACAAAATAGAATTTTGCTTAATAAACCTCTACTACTTCACATTGTTTAGTTACATAAAATCATTAAATTTAATTTAGTATTACAAGTTACCACTTCGGTGTGAAAAACAATATAGTATGCAAATTAAAAATTTGTTATTCAAACTTAGATATTATTTCAAATACAATTTAATTTTTGCAGTGATCATATGTATTGTAATGACATACACTGTTAGGGAAATAACAATAATAGTAATTATTTTTAAAAGTACCTTCTAACAATATATAAACATATTATTATGATTAATATAATAGATTACATATTACAATTTTCAAACTATATTATGTTAATCATCTAAAAATAAACAACAAAACTTCATACTAAATAAAATATAAATATAATATATAACTAATTTCTATATAATTTTGATTTATAGATTTCAACATATGTAGTATTTACGAAACAATAAATTTTTGTTATCAAAATTGAACCAATCCATTTTTTTTTCAGAGTACAAGGTGCTTATTGCTTACAAAAACTAGGCCGTGATAAAGAAGCGCAATCTGAATACACTGAAGTATTAAAGTATAAACCAAAAGATATTGGATCTTTAGCTATTGCTTCAAATAATTTGGTAGTATTAAATCGAGAACACAATGTGTTTGATTCAAAAAAAAAACTCAAGTCAACATTGTCTGATGAATTAACTCAAAAGTTGAATACCTGGCAGTTGAAAAGAGTCATGTTGAACCATTGTCGTTTTGCGTTAATCACTAATCAAGTAATAAGATAGTCACATAAAATATAAATGATAAATATTTATTTTATTTTTTATTTTTAGTTAGACCAGTGTACTCAATTGTGCGATAATATTGAAAAGAAATACCCAGATCTAATTGAGGATATTACACTATTAAAAGCAGTAATGCTATGGCGTCAGAACAAAAATTCCGAAGCTATTGACTTGTTGAAGAAGTTTATTTACCAACAAAAAAATCCCACTGCTAAACTCAATTGTACCTTGGTGGCTGTAAAATTATTATTAATGCAGGTAAAAAGTTTTTACATTAATAATGAATTAAAACTAATGTTATAATTGATTCCACTCCTTATTTTTATTATATTTCACTATTTCAAGATGACTATAATTCTTATTTAAAGCAAAATTTCCCTTGTACTGAGTGTCATGTCCCCTTGACCTTATAAATTTCACACTATGGACATTTTTCTTGATTCTGTTTTTAGAATAAGGCCCTGTGTCCATTATCTTCATATTGTTATTAAATAACCACAGTCATTTTCAAATTAAGTGTTAAAAATGTTAAAATATTAAACAAAGCACTAGATTAATAAATTTTTCCTACTTAATTTAAATAGTTATGTTAAAAAAATAAAAGACATGAAAAGTTGTTTATATTGACTACTTACTACGTGTATATATTATTTTTTATTTTTCTAGAACGACACTAATGAAGCGATTACCTTACTGGAAAATCTTGGTGAATTTAAGTATAAACTTGGAATTGTGAGTACACTTGTAACGCTGTATTTAAATGTTGACAATTTTAAAGCGGCATCTGACTTGTTTAATGACACTTTGTCTTGGTACAGTCAAAAAGAGGTAACATTTGATTCTTATTTAACATTAAACACAACTATTTAGAATGAATTATAAACATTCGTATATTTTATAGGTGGATAATTCAAAGATAACCATTTTATTAAAACAACTTGCCAAATTACATTTACGGGAACAAGATCCTAAGGAAGCAGCTAAACGACTATCGCGACTACTTGAATTAAATCCTAATAATAAAAAGTTTTTGGCGCAACTTATCATCGCTTACACACAGGTTTAATAAATATATTTATTTTTAACATTTAATAATCATTATAAATTGTATTTCTCTTTAAAATTAATATGAGTAATAATCACAATTAAGTGTTAACTGTATGATATAATAAAATTTTTTAATAGTGTTTACGCTGAGTTTTCCTATCTTAACTTTATGTAAAGATGGGAGCATACAACAGCTCAGTTTATATAAACTAGTAGTAGCAATGAAATTTGGATAAACCAAGTGTCTCATCCAAAATTCCAAACATACTAATCCTCTGTATGTTTAGAAATAAGATTATAAGACACACTTACCAGTATTTATATCGAATATCAGTGTTGTTACATTTATGTCATGTTCTTTATGGTTATTAACAAATTATTTAGTTGATATTCAATTAGTTAAGTGAAAAAAAAGCTGACTTAAAATAAAATTAATATTTTCATTAACATTTATATTAAATTAAATGTTTTATCAATAATTCTTAAAATATAAATGAAGGTATACACTATAAACTAAAATACATAATATCAAAATAATCACTAATTTAACATAGATTAATTATTTAAACTTTGAAATGGTAACCTGGATATTTTTGAAAAGTGTAAAATTTAATTATTATTTTTACTTTTAGTTTGACCCAGAAAAAGCTCAAATGTACAGTAAACAGCTTCCACCATTGGACCTCCAAGATACTGACATAGATTTACTTGAAAATACTAACTGGATGATGGGATCTAAATTAATCAAAAAATCCACATTGAAACCAGACTTTGCTGGGTAATTATTCAATAAAAACTAATTATTAATCAGAAATAGGTTGGAAATAAAATTTAGTTCGAAAATACAATTTTTGTTCTATAGAGCATATAACTTTAATTGGTGGTTTGTTTTACTACCATATTAACAAAATGGATTTATCTTATTTTCTTTTTTGATAAAAAGAATAATATTTATTAAATAAAACTATAAATACAAATATTAATACAAACCTTGTATTAAATGGTTATATATGTGATCTTTAAGGCTGTCATATAGTATGTACTATGTAGTCTACCAATGAATGGACAAATATAGTATGACATTTACCATTTATTTTACTAGTATTCCAAAATCATAAATTTAAATTAAATTATGATATTTTTATTAAAATTTCAAAAAAAAATGTATGTAGGATAACAATTACTCCACAAAAACTTCTACCGTGTATCTCAAAAATGCATCATTTTAATACTAAATACTAATCAATGATAAAAATACAAAAATTTGTAAAAAAAAAAGTCCTTGTAAAATAAAATATATATAATAATAAAGATAGCTAAACACTATAATAAAAAAAATGAAGATAAAATGTATTTATTAACTCTCCTAAGCTATAAGTTGTTTGACATTCTTTTCATTTGTAACATAGACTTTTTCTTTCTTCCTTTCTTCTTACATACCTTCAAACTCATTTCATTTAAAAGCTTGTTACATTTAGCATTTTAATTGTTTGCTCCAACATTTTTATTAATTAAAAATTTAAAAATTGATTTATTATTATTTTAAAGTTTATATTTATGATTCAATAAAATAATGTTATCAACATAGCATATAATTGTTTGAAGGCCATGCAGTAAATAACATACTGAGTATCTGAGCCCATACGTTTACAAAGTATCGAAATATTATTATCAAAAGTCATAAGGTATTAAGATAAAACATAAACCATATGTATTAAAGATAATCATAAGTCCGTATAAAAATCAGCTGCATACAAACAACATCCAGTAGAACATTGCTGATGGACCACATACTATAAGACATTAAGACCGCTGTATTTAATACTTGAAAAAAATTTAATTGAATCTATGTCATTAAACATTTTTAGAATATTTTAACTCTAGCTATCAAAAAAATCAGAAAAGTGTAGTTTTAGATAATACCTAATAGATAAAATGAAACTGTCTATCCTAAATAGTTTATCACAATACCATTACTAAATAGTAAATTTCTCATTTTGTCTAACCTAAATAAATCATTGAATAATAATAATAATAATAATTATTATTATTATTATTATTAAGTTGCTATTTGTGCCAATTTATCACTAGCCAAAGTCAATATTTATTTTATTATTATTAATGTCTTATTTATTACATAGATCTAAGACAGAAGTGGAAAAGAAACGTAAGAAGAAGAGAAAGATTATACTGCCCAAAAATTTCAACCCAGACGTGCCTCCTAATCCGGAACGTTGGTTGCCAAGACACGAACGTACTGGATATCGCAAAAAGAAAGACAGGAGAAACAAAGAAACAGGAATTGGCAAAGGAACACAAGGGGCCAGCAATGTATCGAGTGAACAATTGTAAGTTTAATTGTTTAATTACGGCCAATTATTAATCAATCTTCTTACATCATATCAATTACTTTCAAGTTATAATTAATTCTTATGTTAGACATGGTCTGTATAATTCATTAGCTATACGTTTTTAAAAAATGTTATGACTATAAATATGTTTGAATAGGCAATTATTATTTATCATACATATTAATTATAAAAAATAAATTACCATAAAGTCGGTATATAAAATTAAATTATAGCCAACTATTAAAATTAAATTAATAATTTCATTGTTTCAAAAAATACTAAAAATTTTAAAAATTGGTTAAGTTAACTCATGACCTTAAGTATAAAAATTAATTTGTTTTATTTTATTTTTAACTTCCATAATTATCTAAAATTATAAGTTCTATCAAACATAATTTTATCTTAAAATGAATATATTTTACTATTTTATGCCATAAAATTTTCCATTATCAATAAGTATAAAACAAATAAAATTGAGAATATTTCGTATAAAATATGTATTTATTTAATTTTAGTACCAACTAATATACATACTGCAAATTTCATAGTATACGAAAAAAAAATTAAGTATTATATCATATTATTATTTTTCTTAGTAACATCAAAAATATTGCGGCTCAACCCAAACCCCAGACTGCTCAAGTGCCTTCTGAAAACGCACCCAGACTGCAACACCGAAAAGGAGGACAATATAAAAAGAAGAAGAAGGGGAAATAATTGCAACATTTGTTACTAACCAATAAACAATAATATATTATAATATAAATATCAGATTTTTCATCAACAGTTTTTTTAATATATTATATAATATATTTCCTCATCTATTCCATTACATATTGAGTTATTGTAAAATTATAGATAACCATTTGGTCTCAAGACTTTGATTCCATTATATAGCGAATTTAATTTCCTAACACACCGCTTTAGTCAAATTTTTAATTCATGGAGCCGGTACTTTGGTCGCCAAACCACATCTCTGTTTGAAGTATTCAGGTTTAGATAAACATTCAATCATAAACTTCCCAAGATCATATTTCGATATGGCACGGCCAGGTGATGAGCCGATTTCTATGCTGTAATCACCTGACGGATTGCTGCCAATATGTGGTGGCATCACAGCAATCCAATTCAAGGATTCAGTCGCCTGTAGCAAATGCAACATCCGCTCGTGATCATCGTTAATGCCATGGAACATTGCTGGCACTTTCGGCTTATCATAGAATAAAAAGGCTGAAATTAACCAAATGTTTAACTGTGATATCAAAAAAAACACATGTATAACTTTATAATATTGCAAAAATAATTACTGGATAAGCACACCGATACGATTTTCACGTTATTCTTTTCCATCGCTGACAAAATATTTCTCAACCCATCAGACATCATTGTGGTAGGAGCTGCAAAAATAATTTCATTATTATATGAATATATAATTGGCCACATGGCTAGTAACCACTCGAAGTCTACCTAATTTTGTTTTATTAAATACTATCTCACCCAGATCGTTTCTGGTTCCTAAAGTCACAACGATCGCGTCTCTGCCCTCGACGACCTTGTCCACGTCTTCTTTGACCAGAACGTCGCCAGTGACTACTTCTACTTGCTTACGAAGTTCTTCGGGCATACGACTGGGGTCCCGCAGGAGGGCCCTGACTTCTAAACCTGCGCAAGCATAGTTTCTTTAGTATCATATTCAGACAAATCATCAAAAAATCGTTCAGGAAACCGTCAGCTTTGCATAATATTCTAGACAATTGTATTTTATCTTCAATTCTTACCGAGTTTCAAAGCGGCTTCGACGGTGCACAGTCCCGTCATACCGGTGGCACCAAAAATCGCGATTTTCTTCATTTTCTTGATCGTTGGAGTATAACTACTGTGCAAACCACCACTGGATATACGGACACCGACGGCTGTGAACTGAGAAACGTGGACGTCGTCGAACAAATTGACGATTAAATGCTACTTCAATGCCGACGAACGATGAGTCGACACAATTTGAAAATATTTATAGGTATGACGATTGACGGGAAAAAAAACTAATATTAATAAAAATCACGTTTCGTTTTAATTTTTAACGATATGTATCCGGTCAACACTTGACCGCCGTCGGTTTTTTTTTTTTTTACTGTTATCACTTGACGTGCCACCCAGTACCCGCCCGTCCCGTCCCGCCCATCAAGGCGTTATCACATTATTCCATAGACACATATATATATAGTTAATACTCGTGTAATACTCCGAGTTCCGATTGTTCCGAACACTTTCATTTTAGTACCCAATAATAGATAAGTACTTCATATTTGAACGTGCAGTGTGCAATTCATAGACCATTCATACTTAATAGTTAATAACATTTCTTACCATTATTGCCCATTACACACGACGTCACATGTCGATTATTTGGTATGACCGACCATATCTTAAAATAATTTTATGTCTATGACATCGACGTGTAATCGCCATTGCCAGTTGAGATTCGACTGATTCGAGTATATATAATATGATTTAAGATAAATTAATATAAATACATATTATAGAATATGTAATAATAAATAATAATAATAATGTCACAGATTAAATGAAATTAATAACACTACCTGTTTACTGCTAATAATTTAATTTATTTTGTGATGATAATGCTATATATCCATTAACCTTTTATTTTGAATTTGTAACAAATATGAAACAATTAATACAAGCGTATACCAAATTTGCACACGTTCTTTTACCAACTGCTATTGTATTGAATGTGTTAAGTTCATGATTCATGAATTAATCATTCAATACAAATGACAGAATGTATGAATATATTATTATATTACGATAAAGGAATGAAAAAGCTAAGAATAGATGTACAACTGAAGCGCGAGTACCTACGAGATGCTATACCTGCCGAACAATTATTATAATGAAATAATAAGCCCGAGATGCAAAGTGGTTTGATTTATCACTAGGGCTCGGATTTATATGTATTTATGAAACCAAAATCGTATGTATTTATGCTACCAAAATATTTAAATGTGTACATATTAATGTGTGCTATAAAACTACAAAATATGTATTTTACTAATATGATTTATTTATTAAAATTTATTTATAGAATACATCCATATCTATGAGTTTCTAATGAAACAAATTATATTATAAAAAGAAAAATTATTAAAAAAAATGATGTTAAAAATAATAAAAAAGCTAAAAAAAAATAAAAAATATTAATTGTCTCGATTACAATTTATGATAACATGCATTTTTAAATTTTCAAATTCAAAAGAACATAATAATTAACGCATTTAACCAAGTTTCCCATTTGGTTACAATTGGTTGTGGAGAGAGGCTTAAATCCGGATTCCGGGTACTTAACTGAACTAAATATTTAGTTCAGCGAGGTACATATTTTTAAATATATCGATATGGGTATAGGTCGAGCTTTTAAAAATATCTTTTGGACTGTAGATATTAATTCGTCTACTTTTGTAAATTTTGATCGGGTGGTTTCTGTTATTCGGTGAAATTTGCATGTGCTAAACACGTTAAATGGATCGTTTAATGAACAAATTGTCGAAATGTGTAATAGGAAAAATGCAATTATTGAGAAATATGTAAAAACATGAGTACATGCAGATGTACCTATACTTATGGCAAAATATCTATAAAAACATGTCAAATAAAATAAAATTCATTTCGTTGGAAATCCATTGAAACATTTTATTTAAATAACCTCATTGATTGCTGAAAAGACCTTGGCCCGTGTAAAAGAAATATTTGCCCCATTCTGTCCCCCCCCCCCCTGGAAAAAATTTCTAGTGCCGTGCTTGAGGTTATATTTAAAAAAAATGTTTGTATGTTATTTTATCATTATTGCATATACAAATTAGACAAATTAAGAGCATAATATAGGTACACATAATTTAGAACGTTTTGGTATTTGATACAATTATGGTATAACATATTAACATAATATAACGAGCTGTATAAGTATAATTTGTCGGTGTAACGAACATTTTTACTGTTTGTATTGATGACTCACAAAAATACTTATAATAAGTAATCTATAGCTGGATGTTGCTCTAAATTTGACACTGTGAGATTTCCTATATATGTTGTTTTTAATTCATTATTTAATAGCATTATTTTTTAATATTTGAATTAAACTGTATTTCTGATATAAAAACATTAAAAACTATAAGCTAGTATTGCTGGCTGCTAATATTGATAATTATAATATGTGTATAATGTTGAAATACCTACATAACAACAGTATTATTTATTTCGGTCGCACAGTTTATTGTTACAGTGTTATTATATTACAAACAATATACCTACGTCGAATAACTTATTATTCTGTTTTGAATGTATATTGTTATAACGTAAATTTATCGTAAAATATATTAACGCATATTATCATAAACTGTATACCTATTACCTAATCAATATAATCATTAATAAAGCGTAATATTATTACGCCCGACGTCGAAAACCGCGATCGCCGTCGCTGCGGCCTGCCCAGCGATGCTGTCGAATTCAGCCAAATCGCTCGATTCACTTGCCAATGATGGCGAGCCCCAAAAAGTATGCCGTGAATTCTTCGATTCGATGTCAAAACAATATGGATCGGTTCCCAATATTGCACTGATGTCTGGTGCAGGTGATGCGTTGAAGGTCCGCGCACCGTCATCATCATCGGTCGAGACGCAGCCAATATCTGCGGACTCGGCCAAACCGGACGCCGCGAAGGGTGCAGACTTCACTCGTCTACCGAGGAAAAAACCGTGGAGTTCGATGCCGAACATTCACGTGACGTTTATTGGTGAAACCGGAACAACCGAAATTGAGTGCATTCCTATGAAAGTTATAGTGGCAGAGGTCGAAAATGCAACAAAACCGGCCTACGATGTGCACGTTTATTCAGATCCGATAACCGGCACCAATCACGCAACCACCACTGAACGTAGACGCCGTTCGTGGTGGAAACGTACGAAAAAATTCGTACGTCGAATGTTTTGTTGTGCGTAATATACATATATCCTATAGTTTAAAGTATAATGCAGTGTGATTATTTTAACTTGTACGCAGTTATAAGTTAAGTATATAATATATATTATATATTTGAACCTAGAAAAGTTCCTTACGGCTTAACGGGTTAGGTTAGGTAAAAATATTTTCATATTGTGTAATTAAAAAATTTAAAAAAAACTCGACAAAGATAAAAATATCTTAAAAGTTAAAATTGGAAATGAATACTGGATTTATCAGAAATAAAAAAAAGCCAACGGCACATAGTGTTCCCAAGCGGTCACCCATCCAAGTACTAACTACGCCCGACGTTGCTTAACTTCAGTGATCGGACGAGAACTGGTGTATTCAACGTGGTATGGTCGTTGGCGATATCAACGTAGAAAATAATTGTAATTAAATACCGTAATCAAATGTTAAAATTTTTTGGTGATGGTAAAGACGAAAACTGAATTCAGTTAATTTTCAATATTTTTAAAAAATACTAAAAAGCAAACACTACACTACACATAGTTGTATAATGTATAAATTGAATTTTGATTTTACAGTAAAACATAGGTACTTACCTACTTATTTACTTAAACCCAGTGGCGGGTTTAGGGGGTGGGCGGGTGGGCCTGGTAGTCAAGTGCCCACCCACATTTTTATATAAGTACTGGACTAGTATAAGTCCGATGCTCAATGAAAATGATTTGTCAGTCTAAGATAATTAGTAGGGTATATTATATCATTGCCTATATTTAAATTGTAATATATCGTTATTTCACGCGATTTCGTAAACAATTAAATTTCATACGCTCATAAAATGTTTTCTTTATTGATACTAGAATTTTTTTACTGTTATTTGAAGAAAAATTTATGGAGAACCTTGTATTGGGTTTTTTAACGTTACTTATAAATCACAAAAATCTTATGAATTTTCAACTTCAAAATTCCTTGCAAATGTTCGCGATTTTAGCATATTTCGTAATAATTTGAACTTTAAATGCTTATCAACAAAAATTGTGACAAACGATTTTTGTTTTTTTTTACTACAATAAATACAACTTATATAAACTTTATATTAAATTTTAAAGATTTTTTGGAGTACCTACCACATTTTTTTTCTAGACATTTCAAGAAAAAAAATTTAGAAAAATCGAAAATTTCAATTGACTATAAATAGCTTAAAAAAAGGTAAAATATTTTTAAAATAACACTAATACGTTTTTGGTAAAAATTTCAAGTGTTTACAATGATTCGTTTTTAAGTTAAACCAAAATAAAACAATCGATTTTATCAAAACCTGGTTATGTGTATAAATTCCTTTTTTTCTGTTACTTTTTATGGGTTTTTCTGAAGATTTTGAAAACTACTGGAAACTATTTTTACTATTGACCCTCCCCCCGCTCCAATTTTATCGTACCCGTTTGCATATAAGCATTCTGGGGTCTGTTTCGGCACCCGTGTTCAACCACGCAATCCCATTTGTCAATTTTAAATTCCCGCCAAGTTTATTATCGCGCAGATATTAATGATATTATAATGTATAATTACGTTTATTATTTTAATTGTATAATAATTTATTTTTTTTAACAAGAAAATGTAAAATAATATAATACATTAATGTATGAATGCTTATATGCTACCCGTTTCCCCTTTATACACAGTTTTAACGATTTAAAATACTATTATACGATTATTGATTAATATATTCGATTATTTATTGATTTTTAATAATATATTTTGATATACTTTATATTATTTTTTACTTTTTGAATTATTAGTATATTATTTTTACGCACTATACATAACAATGCATAATTATATTATTTCATTAACTTATTTGAAGATGAGTAGTAAGCAGAATGGCTACGACCACAGTCCACAGGTAAAAAGTATAGGTATAAGTATATACTTATAGTGCAATAAATAGTCGATAGCCGATAGGTTTAGTTGTTTTAATGGACGGTACTCGTTTCCACCAAATTAGATAAAACTGTATTGCGAGTTTGTTAGATATACTTATATCAATAACAAAATAATAATATACTAAATATTTAACAAAACAAAATTTAGTTTTAAATTTCTGGTGTGATTTTATGAAAAATATATCCTACAATTTAAAAAAATAATTATAAGTACAAAATACATATTATTAAATTATTTTAATTGCATATAAATATTGTAGGTGAATTACTACGATATATTATTTATGCACAAAGTCGTCGTAACCTATAAAATATCTCTCGAAAAAGAAAAAGAACAAGAAAATGTCACCGTCTAATTTAAACTGTTTCTGGGAAATAAAAAAAAAATAGCAACACAATATAATAATGAATATAATTTCATTATTAGAAACGCATACGATGGACGTCTTCCGTTGAATTGTTAAATAATAATAGATATACACATGATATCTCATAATTAATTATGTTCATGATATGTTTATTGTTTTTAGTGTAAACGTCATAATACTATAATAGGTACATATTTGCAGCTACAGCGCGTCGCATACATCCGAAAGTTTCCAAGTCATTAAATTTGAAGCAGAAGATACGCAAATTTAAAGCGTAAATAAACTACACGCAATTTAAAACAGTTTTCTGAAAATCGAAATGTTATGACGTACACTAGTAGGTAGGTATACTAATTAGAGAATAATCGCTAACGAAAACATCCACCGGTAATAGTCGTCACTCGTCAACATTTATATAAAAATTTAAAATTATAAATATAATATTACACAGGTATATAATAATTAATAGGTATATGTTATTGTGTGTATACATTATATGTATACGCTGTATGCATGAGCATATATCACGAAGGCATACAACGCGCACCTAATTAGTTTTAATTATTATTATTATCCGTGAGAACATATACATAATATAATACATCTATATCTATATCTATTTATCTATCATCTAGTTTTTCTATATAAATAAAAATGAATGTGTATGGTTGGTTATATAAGCTTAGAAACTAGCAACTATCGTACCAATTGGCATCAAATTGTACACACATTTATTCCTTGAGACTAGGATAGTATCCTTTGTTTTATTTTTCAACCCCTTTAGATTACTCTAAGATGGCTCACATATGAATTTTATATTGGCTCACAAAAATCGAATAATTTTTTGTTTATGTATTTAATTCAAAAAAATAATATTTAATTGATTGTTATTCAAATGTACAACCAAAAGCAATGACAGCTTAAGTAAAATTGTACTACCCGTTTTTCAGGCATTATATTATTAGTGTGAATAGAACTGATATAATCATCGTATATTAATCTCTGTTGAATATAATATGACTTCTTTATTTGACGTATACTTTAAACAGTTTAAACAATTGGCATCCAAATTGTTTTACAATGTATTATATTTTATTTTAATATTTACACGTTTTCTATAGCGGCTAGCTTATCCCAAGATCAAAACAGACTAGATCTAAGTCATTTAGACCAGCTATAATGAATCATTAGATTTTTAGAAAAATATAATATTAAAATTGTAGGTTCTTTATGAGGCGATGAATTTAATGATTATTTCAATATTAAATAATAATAATAATAATTTTATAATATTTTATATTGATAGTGGTTTCTGGTAAAAAATTGGCTTAAGTTTATAAGTTTGTTTACTTCAGTAGTTCAATAAAGTACAGAATCCTCAATATTTTACAAAATAATCGGGAAAATACAAAATCAAAAAATATGGTTAAACGAAAATATTTGCAAAAAATTATTTTTAATAATTATTTTCACTTCCAATATGTGTTTACAGACACAAAAAAAAATATATATCATTGAAAAATCAATACATTCATATCCCTATAACACAATACTGGCTTGAAAAATTGTGTTGACAACCAATCTGATTTCCAATTCATCAAATAACAAATACGTTATTTAAAAAACACTTACATTCTCGCGCTCTAGTTTGCACGTAATATCGTATCTACCATTATAACTTGACAAGTTAATCTGTTTTCGTTATATTATTATAAAGTACTTCTTGTTCGAGACATGGAATTATTGGAATTTACTCAGAACTGTCATCTGAATTTGCGCCAACGGACTGGAACGGATCTGAAGATTGTCATTAACAGCGAGCTGACAGTGCACCCGCGTACTTGCACCGCGGGTAAAAAATCATACCCGTGCGGCGTATGCGGCAAGCGGTTCATAAGTAACAGCGTACTGACCATACACCAGCGGTCGCACACCGGCGAAAGACCGTACGATTGTGACCAGTGCCATAGGTCGTTCACTCACAAAAGCAACTTAACCAGGCACATGCGGGTGCACACGGGCGACAAACCGTACGGCTGTCACGTTTGCGGAAAGTCGTTTACCCGGAAATGCAATTTGATCAGACACGCGCAGACGCACGAGGCTAAAAAACCGTCGTACCGTCACTGCGGCGGATGTGACGAGAAGTTTAGTTTGAGTGATGACACGCCGACGTTACCGGGCGGACGCGTCACGCGGGCGAGAGGCCGTGCCCGCACAGCAGTAATAACGTCCGAGATGGAATGCAAGACCAGCGGTTTGACGGTACACCAGCGGACCACTGTGACCGTACCACTGTGACGTGTGCAGATGAGGCAAGTAAGCAAGTTAGTTCACTCGTTGTGACGGTCCGACGAGTTACAATAAAAGGACGATGTTTTTGTTTATGCGGACGTGTCGGCAAGTTGCACGACGCCGTCTGCTATATAAGCAGCGCTGTTCGACGAAAATAATCCTTTCGACGTCGATATCGTTAATGATGCTATTCGATAATTATTATGTCTGTGACAGTTAATAACTAACATGTGTATAGAGTGTTATTAACTGCACATCCGTGTTAATTACATTGTGTTTTGTGTTCACCAAAAATAAATATAGTTATATTTATATGTTTCGATGTTTTATATTATTAATTTATATTTATATTTATTAACGTTTGTAGCGAAAACCATTTAGTCGTTGTTCGTCTTCATTTTTAATAAACAAGTACAGCTATATAGATAAATCACAAGAGTAGTATACAAGATAAAAAAAAAAGTGGGCAAGTGGGTATCGCTCTGCTGTATATAGTAGTGATGGAGAGTTCAAAGTAGGTCACTATAATGGATGTGTTAAGTTTGAATGCAACGGCCAACGACTGATATCATTCAATCATTGTATACGAAAAACGATTCTGAACGGAGATGATTTGTGTCAGTAAATGGTAATTAGCAGGATATATCATATTATTACCTATATTTAAATTGTAATACATCGTTATTTTACGCGATTTCGTAAACAATTAAATTTCATACGCTATCATAAAATGTTTTCTATATTGACACTAGAATTTTTTTTACAGTTATTTGAAGAAAAAGTTATGGAGAACCTTGTATTGGGTTTTTTAACGTTAGTTATAAATCACAAAAATCTTATGAATTTTCAACTTCAAAATGCCTTGCAAATGTTCGCGATTTTAGCATATTTCGTAATCATTTGAACCTTAAATGCTTATCAACAAAAATTGTGACAAACGATTTTTGATTTTTTTTATTACGATAAATACAACTTATATAAACTTTACATTAAATTTTAAAGATTTTTTGGAGTACCACATTTTTTTCTACACATTTCAAGAAAAAAAATTTAGAAAAATCGAAAATTTCAATTGACTATAAATAGCTTTTAAAAGGTCAAAATATTTTGAAAATTCAATCGCAAATAGATAACCATAATATAAACATTTGGTGAAAATTTCAAGTATTTAAAATGAATCGCTTTTGAGTTACAGCAAAATCAAAAAATCGATTTTGTCAAAAAGTGGTTATGCGTAAAAATACCCGTTTTTCCGTAATTTTTTCAGGGTTTTTCCTGACGCTTTTGAAAACTATTGAAATTTTTTTTTGACTCCCCAAAGTACCAACTAGATGAATTTTACTTTTCAAAGAGGGGCTGAAGTCAAAAATCGAAGCATTATAACTACTCCAAAAAGTGATGACAGACACAAAAATAAAAAAAACACACACACATCATTGTAAAATCAATACATTCATCACTACGTACAGAATTTAAAACGTATATAACATTAATAATATTAAATGTCAATTAAAATGCATAAAAAAAAATATATATTAATATACTTATATTGATATTAGAGTGAATTGACCTGTTATCAAACTTTTAGGTAACTCAAGGTAAGAACATAATCTGTGTTTTCTCGTTGGTTTTTTACGATATTTTAATTTTTAGGTACGTTATGAGTTATGACTTATGAGTACTATTAAATATTTAAAAATGCTCATAATTCACTTAAAAATTAAAATATTCATATAGGTACACGTATTTATTAGAATATACATTTTAGTTTTGAATATTATACAATTATAATTATTTAAAATCTTACAAAATCTCATATGGGGTTAATTTTTCGGAGACTAAATCCGAGGTTATTTTTTCGTGGTACTCATTTGTACGTGTACGAAGATGCACAGTTTATTAGTTTATTTTATTTTATTAAAATACGTTTAGAAACCCGGGATTAAGAATGTTCGTAGAGCAGGGCCGTATTACCGCTTAGACTATTTAGGCTAAAGCTTAGGGTGGCAAATTTTAACGGTCGAAACGAAATAGCTTTTTTTCGTCGGTAGTCAATTTATTTCAGCCTATGGGCAGCAAAACCCTAAATCCAGCCCTGTAATATTAATATATAATTACTACCGATCCAATCAACAATAAGTCTACTCGCCACCACCAAATACCGCAACAAACTAATAAAATCATACAATTACGCGTATCTACCGAAGTACCGAATACCACTTTACATAAAATATTAATTGGTTAACAAAAAGTGCCAAAAAAATGTGGCAACTTTTGTCTAATCCACTATCCAAACTATAAACGCGTATACATAATACAAACAAACAATCTGAACAAAGAATTCAAACATTCAAGGTTAGGCCAAACAATTTCATTCATTTTTATTTTCACTAATTCACTATCACACAACAACAGGTCCTTATGGAAGTCAATATAAAATTAAATTAAAAAAAGAAATAATTCCTCTATTATTATTATTATTATTATTAATGTTAATTCTAAGTAACTCCTTAGTTATCAGTATCGACAGTATCTACTATCTATATATCACTGACAAAGTATCAAGTAGAGTAATAATGAGTTATTAATTTAAAAATTTAAAAAATGTATACAATATATTTTTATAAAGGCCAAAGGATTAGTAAAATAGGGGAACCAAACTTTTTACAGCCTATGGGCACTGTAAATCTTAATCCGGGTCTGATTACAGTACATACATTCATACACAATTACACTTAACTAATCCAATGAAAACGAAAAAAATAAAATGTATGCATTAGAATAAGATATAACTAGGTACATTTAATATAAGACAACAAAATACAAATAAATAACATTATTAACTTTATTTTAATGTATTTAAAAAGTATAAATGATTAATAATTATTTATGTCATACCTTTGACAGACTTTATATAATTCAAAAATATTTAAATAACATTTTTATTTTCATGAAAATATAATGATAAAAGCTGAAATAAATGCTTTTGTTTTCTCATTTAATAACTCTTTAGAATGTAAATAACACTTGGTCCAAAAACTAATAATAAATGTATAACAATTAACAAAAATAAACAATTTTTTTAATACTACATCAATTGACCTTATTGTCTAAGAATAATCAGGACAAAACTCTGTTAAGGAATACAAAAATCAAAATAACATATTGTGATAAAAAAAATGTATGTTATACATAAGGAATAACAAACCAAAATAATTTATTACCATCCAGTATAAACTAAAAAATCATTTTTCTTTGTATACTTTTTAATGAATTGTTTGCCAGCACGTGTAGGTACTGTGAAGGCTACTTCATCAAGTGCCAATATATGACCAAATGCATAATTCTTACTAAAAAATAATAGACCAATTAAAATTTATCTACACATAAAGCATTCATTATTTATTATTATATTTTTATTATTAAAAACCTCACCGAAAATAGTCGAGTAGTTTTGTTGCGATTCCAGTTCTACGGCAATCCCATCTTATCCAGATACTGTTAACACCTGCTTTCACAGGATATGATTCTTCAGATACAACAACCATATCTTCTGATTCAGTTTCTACATTATGATAAGCCCGAGACATGAGATCTATTACTAGGCATCCAATCACTTGTTTCTTTTTTATATACAAATAAACCTGAAAGTAATAATTATAATTTTAAATAGTCTTCATTACAATAATTAGATACCACAAAATACGTACTTTTTTAGTTTCGGGTAAAACAGAACGTTGTGTACTGCAGCCAAGTTCTTCGTCAACATATGACATCACCTCTAAAGCTTTTGAACTTAACATTTTAGTATCCGATCCAGATATTACAACTATGCGTTCATCAAAATCTTTATAAATAACTTTTTCATTTTTTATAGTCTAAAGTACACAAATATAATATTAAATTAATAAATATTAATCGGGTATTAGAAAAGGAAAAATTTTAATTAAACTAACATACCTTATACTTGAAAATATCCTTGGCTTTATGATACTTTTCATGTTCTGCTTCATCTTCTAATTCTCCTCTTGAATAATAAAGACCACATTGATTACACAAAAAACCACCAAATTTCTTTTGTCCTGCATAAATCTTATATTGAGTGTTGTCAATAATTCTTCTTCCTTTTCGCACTGAACTCTTTTTTTCACTAGGACTAATAATATTAAAATTCAATAAATAAACAAATAAATACAAATATATTTTTTTGTATTTTTAAGTTCTAATTTTTCAACTACTTGAGTTATTATCTTGCACTTGTTGTACAATTAGATTAATGTAAATAATTCATAATAAAAAAAAAAAATGTTTGTTATACATAATATAGTTAATATTATGATAATGATAGACTTAGATAATTTATAAATAATTACCGAATAATGTGACTAAGTGGAGGCGTTTCATTAGTGAAAATTGGGAACAAGTTTGATCGTGGAGATTCATTTACATTAACTGAAGCATTAATTGAAGTATCAGCAAACACATCTATGATTGTATCATTGAAATCAATTGAAGTGTCAACTGATTTATTTAAGATTGTGTCATTAAAATCAATAGAAGATCTTCTTGATACACTAAAAAAATATAGATAATATATTTAATATTTAATTTTTAAACAACATTTAACACTTACTCCTTCAGATGAGCAGCTGAAGAAGAAAGACATTTTTCTCCATCATAATCTTCATTAAAATCGTAAGCATTTGTAATTAAAACTGGTTTTAGAATAGTGCTATGATTTTGGGCACCTTTATTTAAAGATTTTGGACCTTGATAAACAATTATTTAAATTTATTAAAACTATAATATAATATGAAATACATTCTTTTTTTTATTAAAATAAAAATATGGGTTGTGGTGTTGTACATAATATCTACCAAAGTAGGTAATATCTATCAGTAATTCCAATATTTGAAAACATTTAATTGTACTTATACACCCAATTAACAAATATGTATGGTACATTTATTACAATCTTACTTTTATGACCCAATTAATATGTTAAAATTAATTATTTAGAGAACTAGGAATTTTTATTTAGTTACCATTTCAACATATTACTATAATAATATCATAACATATTACTAATTCACTTCTATTATATTATTTTTATTTTATAATTTAATAATGAAATTTACTTGAAAGGCCATTGAAAAAAGTGGTAGAGATGACTTTATCTATCTATGGATTAGATACAATATTTAAAATTTCTTTGCAAACTTAAATATGACACTTTTTATTCAAATTAAAATAATAATAATGTAAGAACTCATTAATTATACTAATGATTATAAAAATCAATATATATATATATATAAAAACATTTAACATATACAAACACGGTAATTCAATATTATTTTCGGTTAGATCTAACCCCGGATCTAGTATTATTAAAAATAAATTTGGTAGATCGCGTTCGATATCATAACTAAACTATTGATTATTTTATACCTTTATGATTTCTTTTAAATGTTGGAGTCAAAAACAAACTTTGTACAGCTGTCAAATGACCATCATCTAACATTTCTATTGATTTATTTATAAATTGACTATTTTCACTGATTTTGTCATCATTAAATATTTCTGGACCATTTAAATTAGATTCCTTGACTTCAACTGTAGAACTTATACTATTTTCATCATTCCAATTTATAACTTTTAAGTTAAAGTTATCATCTTTTCTAAACAATCATAAATATTATTAAAAAAAATAACAACAGTTGATATTAATTTCTAAGAAAACCTTACTTTTTATTTAGTATATCGTTATGAACCACTTTAGACTTGAAAAATTTTCTGTTGTTTTGTTGTTCCATAAGAATACGTTTAGGTTTATTTTGATTCATGTATTCTGTCCATACATTTTTTTTTGTAGAAGATTGTGTAGGAGTTTTAGTTTTTTTAACTACACTTTTTTTAGTTGAATTACTTTCATTTTCATGTTTACATAATTGCATATCTAAAGGCTTCTTTTTAAATGGTGATATAGAATCCGGAAACAAATTTATTTTTGTTTTTAGTGGTCTGCTGGTAGATCTAGGTCTTTTTTTACTTGTAGACATATTATCTTTAAACAATGTTGTTTTTACCTTTGGATTATAATGTGAGCGAGTAACTCGTTCAATACCAAAATCTCCAGGTGATATCTGTCAATAAACATTAGTTTAGGGTATTATTAAATTTCAATTAAAATTTGAGTATGACAAGCAATGAAAAATATATAGTATAATTTTTTTTTTTTTTTTAATTTGTGATTTGAATAAGATTTATGTCCAAGTTATTTTTTCCATAATAAAATTATACAACATTAAACATTTTTACAAATATTTTATGTATATTAATTGAATATTTAAATATTTATTACAATAATAATGAAAATTAAAATTCTTACCGTTTTATAATCATAAGAACATGAAGCTACTTCATACTCAGCTTTGTTATTTAAACTAAAGCTTTCGTTTGAAAGATTTTTGTCTCTTTTGACTTTTTTTGTATTCAATGGTGTTGTGGTATTATGTTCTATTGGTTGAGAATTTGAAGATTTAGCTGTAGTAGTTGATGATAAACATAAGTTATCATGCTTTGATTTTGAAATAAGACGTTCAAATTTTTCACTCAGAGTAGGACTTAATTTAGTTGAATTTATATTAAAAGATTTTTCAGGAGAAACATATTCAAAATCATACACTCTGGATGGAGAGATATTTTCATCCGAACTTTCTACAGAAAATAATTTACGTTTTCGATTTGTTAAAAATGGCGATGATTCAATTTTATGTAACTGAAGAGACTTACGAGGATTTGTATAAGTAAACATTTTAACCTAAAACAAATTACAATATTAAATTTAATAAATGTTAATTACATAATTTACACACTACAAATAAATATGCCTTTAAAATACATTTCATGAACCTACAATAGTTCAATTGTAAACATTGTAACTTTACTAGACACAAACCCTTATTTGGAAAGAACTCTTGTATTTTAGTATTTTTAAAATGATGGCGAAATCAGAATTTGATTGTTGATCAAAGTTATAACTATATTAAGTTAGCTGTTTTTACAGTATTAAATAGGTTTTTTAGGGCTCCGAAATTATTGCACAATGGGAACATAAGTTCAAAAAGTATGTAGATAGTACACATAAATTCAAACAAAATAAAGTCATCTGGTAGCAAAGTAATAACAGGTACTCCTTAAATTGTCAAATATTTATGTAACTTTAAGAATTAAAGCATAAAATGTCAGTAATAATAGGGAATAATTACTCAATTTAATAACCTGATTTTCTTACATAAATAAAAAAAAATTAAGTTACTATTTGTAATTCAATTAGATCTCAATTAGTTACTACTCTTACGTCAAATATTTAAAAATATATTTTAATATAAATTATGCATTTATACGTCGTAAATCGTAATATCTAGACGATTACTTTTGATTTTAGTTTTATGCAACATTTTTGCAAATGATACATTTTTATACCTACACTTGAAACTTAAAAGTATGAAATATTGTTGCAGGTACTTACGTCAGATCTTAAACCTTCCTCAGTTCCACTACATAACTACACTACGTATTACGTAGTTAATAGTTATTAATTAATAAACTCACGAGCAGCCGTCACTCCGTCAGTAATCTACGCATCAGTGCATAGTGCTAGTGCATCACCGCTCAACTCCTGTAAAAACACTAAAAACGTGGAAAAATGTAAAATTAGATTTTAAACGATTTGGTAAATACAACTGAGTAGTGACAACAATAACAATACAGGAAGTGATAATAATATCATTTATATTTCAAGGATATTCCAAATTTCCAAGTATACAGATTTACGATACGATCTAATTCAAAATAAAATCAATGCTAATGCCGATACTATCCTCCTATTGTTCCCGTAATAATCAAGAATAACCTAGAGCTTGGTCAAAAGAAATTTAAAAGATTAAAGCTATTGATCGAATACTTATATAGTCATATAATAATTAAATAATATCTCCTTAATTTGTCCTTAGTAGTTTAATACAATAATAATAATAGGTAGATATAGATTAAAAACACCTCGATGTAGTCATTTAGAGAAGATCCATCTTCTCTACATCGTGAATAACACTTATGATATACATAAAAAGCACATTTTAAATAACAACAAAATAAAAAAATTTTGAGGGGTTCAATGTAGGCAACCTTGACGACTTTTTGACAGTAAAATAATATTTTTACATGAACGTTTTAGAGTTTAGAGTGTTTAGACGATCGAAGTCGTTTGTGATTTACACATAAAAACTATTTCTGATAGAAACATTAGTAATCACTCAGTGGACGTGGCTTAACGCGTAAGTATAACTTTTTGGGGAAGAAGACCAGTTAGTGGCAGTGCCGTAGCTAGATATTTGTGTGCCCCGGTGCTAATTGGTCTAAGTGCCCCATCAATTTAAATACTATTAGTGACTAGTGAGTCTCTTTAGTCACTACAAAGTACCTTAAAAAGTTTTAGATTTGGCTTTTCAAGTTGCGCTTTTGCCCTGCCCATAAAAAGTGTTTATTCTACAGTTGAATAATCAACACTACATGAATTGACGCGTAGTCATTGGTACATATTATGTAGTTGCAATTTGCTGCAAATTAGATAGGTATGTTGACAAAAAAAAAAATGAGAATGAAGATTTTTTTAAATTTATTCCTGTTCAAAGTTTGACAAGCAAAAATTTAGCAGATTCTATATTGAATGGTAATTGAAAAAAATATGGCTTACATTGTTTAAAACAATTTATTTTGATATTTTAATTTGGTATAATAGGATTGATGAGTTGTGGGGTTGATGCAAATATTTGTGTATAATATTATGGACAAGGTTATGATGGTGCAAGTAATATGGCAGGCCACATGCAAGGCGTTCAAGCCCATGTTAGAGCAATGTATCCTAAAGCTT
The DNA here is from genome assembly GCF_020882245.1 of Rhopalosiphum padi. NCBI lineage: Eukaryota > Metazoa > Arthropoda > Insecta > Hemiptera > Aphididae > Rhopalosiphum > Rhopalosiphum padi. The sequence continues at coordinate 63,103,808 of NC_083597.1, read as the reverse complement.
TGTACATACATTGTGTAGCTCATTCTTTAAACTTGGCTGTCTCAACAGCTAGTAACATTAAACCTATAAGGAATTGTTTGGGAATTATAGAAAAGTTGTACGTTTTTTTTAATACACCCAAACGTAACAATGTTCTGCTGTCTTGTATTGAAAATAGTGATACTGATATAAAAGTGAAAACTCTTAAACGTCTTTGTGCCACAAAATGGGTACAAAGATATGATGCGGTTCACGATTTTGTTGAGCCATTTGAGTTTGTCTTAGAAGCATTAGAGACTATTTCAGAGTGGAATGATTCATCAGGTTCCACTACAGATGCAAATTTACTACTGAAAGCTATGGATTCTGAGTTTATAGTGTCAGTTTATGTGATTAAGGTATTTTTTTTTTTATAAATCTTGAAATTAAAACAAGTATCTATAGAGTATAGGTTAAAATTATGTAATTAAAAGTGCCATTTCTTATGTATTTAGCTGTGGTTTTCATTTGGTCTTCCTTTATGTAAGCAATTACAAAAAGAAAGGATTGATTTAAAGGAAGCAGTTGACCTGACAAAAGACATTGTTTCAGAATTGAAATCTATGAGAAGCGAATGTGATAACGAGTTTAAAAAAATATTCCTACAAGCAAAGGTTAAAAAAATGACACAAATATATGTTAAGTATATACTAGTTATTGATATAAACATTAAAAAAAAAATAGGTAATGGCTGTTAAAATGGATATTGAGTTGACAGTCAAACGGTTAAATAAAAGACAAACAAATTGAGCAAATTCATTGTCTGATCAAAAAATGGATGCGGAAACTTACTATAAAATAACTGTTTTTATACCATATGTTGATTATTTCATAACTGAATTGGAAAATAGATTTTTGGCACACTCAGACATTTTCAAAAGTAGTATAATAATATAATATTATGTAGTCTAATATAAAAGATTAACTTATGTGTAAATAATAGAGTATTATAGTAATATAGTGTAATATAGTAATATTAACAAATATTATTTATTAGTGTATTTGAAATTGTTTTACATTTTTAGGGTTTGAGAGTTTATTTTCTTCTAATACAGTTTTAACTGAAGAAACTTCATTTAAGAAATTAGTTGAATTTTACCAACCAGATGTGGAAAACTTAGACGTTTTACTGGTTGAGCTAAAGTTGTGGAGGCGCAAACTAAGCAGATCATCTAATAATGTACCAAAATAAGCTCTTCAAGCGCTTATTGAATGTGATGCTAATATATTTCCTAATATATTTATAATAATCAAACTTTTATGTACATTGCCTGTATCCACTACAACACCTGAGCGGATGTTTTCATCCCTTATAAGAATAAAAACATACTTAAGAAATACCATGTCTGAAATAAGACTAAAAATCATTAACTTTTTATTCATTGTCATAAAATCATTATCATTACATTTTCATAATAATTAATTAACAATCATTATTTGTTATTAAACAGGATCGATTGAATGGATTAACTATGTTGGCTGTCCACAAAAACGTACACATTGACACAGAGGAGATAATAAACGAGTTAGCCAAAAAACCTAGGAAATTGGATTTTATTTTATAAATAATAGAATTTATGGAAATTAAATTTTTGTATTAATTTAACTGTGTATATAATTATATTTAAAAAAAAAAATACATGTTAGGGGGGTGGGGGGGCGAAGCCCCCCCACTTTATGTTTATCCAATTAATTAAATATCCCCCCCTAGAACCAAATCATAACTACGCCACTGAATTTGCATATAGTAAAAAACAGTCAAGTAAATTATTTCGTTAAAAATAATTCATTTTAAAAAGAACCTGTTGCAATCTAACAGATGGCGCTCTTATATTCGTATTTCTGATATACTACCTGAACATTTTTTAATGCTTGTCCAACTTGGTTATCTGGAGTGGAAATACAACAGATGATACGAAAAAGTATATACATTATTGGCTTGTATCGCCGTGTCTAGCTATTTATATCGTTTGTGAGAATAAGTAGCGAACAAGTTAATACCATTAATTAAATATACTAATATTACACATAAAATGTAAGTTTAATCGATGTAGATACTATACTCTTAAATTAATAAAATATAATTGATGTATCTATATATTACACTTACTTAAAAGTTAAAACTAAACATTATAAATATCAAAAATTCTATTTACGCCCTTAGTATGTATGAAAAATGTTAAATAAATAGGTATATTCTTATAGTAATGTATATTCTAAAGTCAAATTTAATTGAAGTATAATTATTGCACCAAAATAGAATAAATAAATAAATTTAATTTTTAAATATTTCTACTCAAAATACTGTTATGTTCAAACACATAAAAATATATTTTTTGGGTGAGTACTTCTAACAATGAATAACTAACCAATTAATATTATACATTGGTTAATAGCGTAACCCATTACTCATTAGTATACTTCTATTATAGTGGCATCTACACGTCGTGACTTTTGTATCAGTGCGGTTGAGTGGAGGATCAGCGGGAAAAAATCCAAACCATAAATTGGAATTTAAAAATATTTATAATGTCTACGCTGCTACTCTATAAATAGAACCAATCATCAGGATAGTTTACTATACACGAGATTTTATAGACAACTATCTGAAAATTGAAATATAATTATTAATTGCCGATCTTATCATCATTTGTTAGGAGGACGCAAAACAAATAAAATAGAAGTAAAAAATGGTTTTAAAGTTAAAACACTTAGTATAAAATTTATAAAAAATAATTTGTAAGATACAACCACATTGGCATTTTTAAAATATTAGTTATAAAAAAAAGTTTTTGCTTCTTGTTTGACGAATTGTAGATATATGTAACGTTTTGTTTTTTTAGCGTATAAAATATATATTATGGTAGTTAGATTCGTTTTGTTTTTGTTTCCCATCGCTATGATGTACTGGATTTACACGATAATTGTAAAATTCGATAGTTACAATCGTTACGATATTTAATCTCAGGCCACAGCTATAATATCATGATAGTTTTTATAACTGTATACATATTACGCGTTACTCTATAGACCTTTGAATCTGGGAGTCTTACATCCTCTAGAACTATTTTTTCATATACACTTATAAACTTTTTTTAAATTTGTTTTAATCATTATATAATATCTTAAAATTAATATAGGTTAGTTTTTTGTCCACTGTAAACTCCCCCTCCACATAATATATTATACGTAATACTCACCGCGCTTCTGCGGTACCTACTACTATCAATAGATTTATTTGTACCAAATGTTTATTGTTATTAGTAGGGCTCGGATTTTAAAGGAAATGCTTCTTTTTATATATTTAAGATAGAAATCTAATTATTATACATAAATTCGTTTCACGTCAATCTGATTCCAAATAAACGAATTTATTTGGACTTTGTTTGGCTTTTTTTTGTGTAAATGCTTTTATTGCTTTTTTATTGTTTTTTTCAGTTATTCTAACTGTGGAATTTTTATATGTCTGTTATGCTATAAAAATAAACATTAATACTATACTGTGTGGCGTTTCATCAAACGAAATTAACTATCATGGGTTTGATAAGTTTGATTTAAACAAAACCTCTTGCAACCTAACCGATTACTTCAGTCGATGTAGAGCGTTCGTTTTCTATGTATAAAAACATCCTCTCAGATAATAGAGTCAGTTTCACTTCTGAAAATCTTGCCAAATACATGGTGGTAAATTCTTTTTTTAATTTAAATTAATTTTTCAATTTTTTTTTTCAGTTTTATAAATTATAACTAATTATTCATGTTAATTTTTAGTCATGCCTTTTTTTTGCTTTTTTAAAGAATAAATATGCTTAATTTTTGCTTTTTTAAAACAATTTTGTGCTTTTTTTGTTATTTTTTATGCTTTAAAATCCGAGCCGTAGTTATTACAAATACACATAACTTATCCAAAAAATATATTAAAATTTAATTAAACATAACTACGCATTGAGCAAAATAATTTTAAAAATCGTTATTATATATTATGAACTTTTTATACAATTAAATTTGATATCAGCAAATTAATAGAAAGTAGGAATATATTTATTTAACTTAACTGGGCATGCTTAGACTTTTTATTTTTGATAGTTGCTTAATTTTAAGAAGTACATTATTGGCACATTAGTTATATATTTAAATCATTTAATGATTTTAATGGTGTAGTATTTTAAGTATCTACTAATTCACTATCCTCACTATGTGAGAAAAAACTAGGCGTGATGGTACAAACCGACGTATACAATATACTTTCTCGTATTAGTTATTGCATTCGATCACGCCTGGCTGCCAAGTATTTATAGGCAGACAGTGATAGATAATAATAAATAGATTATTTTTGATTGTCATAAAAATTATATTATATTAAATACATTAGCATTATATGTCACTGACATAATAATCTTCTTTCTCTTTTATTTCATCATAATATACCTAATTTGTATTGTAATGTTACTATTATTATATATTTTAATTACTTTTCACTTAAGTATTTATAATTTCAAGACAATAATTAATTTATATGGAAATGATAAAACAGAATTTTTTATTTAAAATATTATACTTATATAGTTATATTATGTTAGACATTTATATAAAGTGTGTTGGAAACTGAAAATGAACCCATGGATCTGTTATACTTATAACCAACATAGTAACATACTAACATTCTTTTTAACTTTTATAAGGTGTTATCAGTATATTTTTAAATGGGACTCATAGTAGTTTCTGATAGTTGATAATTATTATTTATTACCTATTAGTTTCTATATTTATTAAACTAAATGTAATTCGTCATTGTGGTAGTATGAGTATCAATCAAATTGCATTTTATAATTTATATATATATAGTAGAGGTGCAGGTGAAAAGGGAATAGTCTCATGTGTCTGTTTTATCAAAATTTGACTAGTCCCCCACAACTTACAAGTTAAAAATTGAAATCGAGACCATACTCTCCTTACACTTAAAAAAATAGTAAATTTTATTAAAGAGTTTTCTCGAAACGTTAAGTCATTTTTATTACTATAATGGCATAATGCACAATCGTATTTTTGTATTTACATGTGTGAGTACATGGCGTTTTGGCCAAAAACTATGTTTAACATACATATCATAGCTAATAAGTACAACTTATATAAATTTCAATAAAATATGTATATTCATAAAACTAAAGCATAAATAAGATTATTTTAATAAAGATTATAGTAAAATATTTAAAATTTAAAATTATTTTAATAATAATAGCCCTTACATACCGTATTTTAAATAATATACTTAGGCATTATACGGAATTTAAGGGCTGAGCTATATAAAGTATGACGACATTCCAAATTTTGTATTTTAAAAATATACTACCTCTTTTTTATTGATGTGAAACTTTAATATTTTAATAACCCCAGTTGTTCTGTTTCTACAATCAGTATACTCACAACTCATGCGTCTATTTGCATCACTATATACACTGGTCAGTGATCACTGATCAGTAATGATATACTATATAGGTAAGCGACGCGTAGGTACCCACGGTTAAGAAAATGATATGATAATATTATCGCTGTGTTATAGCTGTTATAGGTACCAGTACTCACATCCGACATATCCCACAGATAAATTGCATAATACACATATTATACATAAATACAATATATACCTATATATATATCTGCCCATATCACAATAATTACCGCTACATCATAATTAAATGATAATTATTTGTAAAAATAATATTTTGCATGTCATATGACGCGTACACAGATCACGCGCTATAGATCCGTCACGGACCACGGTGATTACACAAACAATGTGTGTGCATACTCGGCTGACAATTCCGCGTAAAACAACTAACCTAAAATAATAACTTAAAAGTAAAATCTCCCTTCGTACACAACAATATGCGGGCCCGCGTACGGAACTACGGACATTTATCATTATCGTGACCGTTTTTTTTCTTATGCTACAGTACACGATACCGCCGCTAAGAAATATCATATATTATATTATGTTTATATATATATATATATATATATATATATATATATAATCGCTAACTACTTACACGCCCGGCGGTCGAGCGCAGTCAACTGAACGGAGTTCTGTCCGTCTTTGTCCGGCTGTTCGGTGATGGTATGCGTCCGGGTGTTGCACGGTAGGTACGCGCGTGTATGCTATACACTGTATAATATTATAATATTATAATGTTATAGTAAAATATTAAAAGTAGTTAACAGCAGTGTAAGCAGCTATAGACAAGTTATAGCTGCATATAGGGCTGCACGCGAACTCGTTCTGTACTTGTAAATACTAAATTGGTATGCATAATAATAATATGTAAATAGGTACTGCATATTATATGATCACATTATAGTCAATGTTATATTATTTAATATTATACCTATCCACTTATTTCATTTAAAATATGAAGATAAATTGCTAATATTGATGCATTTATCAAATATCAATAAACAGATAAATCTGTTTAAAAAAAAAAATTAATTTGTATAGTGTATACTGCAAGATTCTTTTGCGTTGGGAAATTAAGTTTATATGAGCTTAATAAAGTAAACAGCGTAATTCTGTCAAATAAACTTCATTCAATTGGAATTATTTTTGGGATCATTTTTTTATCACGGTTAATTACATATTTCACTGCACAGAAGGCAATTTTTTGTGATTATTAATCATTATTTAATATTTTAATATTTCATAAAAATGAAAATCGACTATGGAATTCATTATAAGGAGCATGTTAAAATTGTACTAACCCTATTGCTTTGAAAACATATTTTTCGCTGGTACGTTCTATTCTAGAATATTATTCTATAATCTGGTTACCCTCTGCCAATATTCACATACAAAGCCTTGAAACTATTCAAAATCGTTTCCTTAGCTCTTTATCATATAAATGACAAATAATGTTGTACCTACTACTTAATGTCAATCATTTTCAAAATATAAGCCATTGCTATTTATTAGATAGATACATGAACAGTTTAGGTATTGAGGAAAATGTTAGTGATTGCTTATTTGTTATGATTTTAGGCAACGTATATCATTGGAATAATTTTCGACGAAATTCCTACTCATGTCTTGCAAAAGGATAAGGCATAAGGCATTTAATTTAATTTACACACATTTTCGGATGAAAATGGATTTGTAAACACAAAACGAATAAGAAGGTTTTGTGGAAGTGGTGAGATGATAGAGGGGGCATTGGGAATACTAATTCCTTCCGGCCATGTGTCGCAGCTCACCCCAACTCATGCGAGTTCCACTATATATATACATGTGTGTGTGTTATATTTATATATATAATTGCACAGTGTTGTCGCGTAGTCTGAGCAAAGACCAATACAGTTCACAGTTTCGCACGATTAAAAAAATCCGATGTAATTGTTACATACGTATTACGTATCAATATATACCTATAGTAAATACTAAATAGTAATGGTTTTTATAATTTTATTTTCATGATACGATTGTACGACTAATTTGCGAACCTAATGATAATTATTTTACGAGCGGCGTGCCCGTTGTATTTATCGATGACTAATCCTTTTGTCATCATATTATACATTATCAGTAAATATACATGAAACTACGAAAGTGTATTAAGAATAGGTACACATTTTTGATTTATTATATAAGGTATAGTACACGTAACTTCTTTATAGAATTATAATAATGTTTAGTATATACAGAGTGTTGAGAGTATTATAATTTATAATACAGCTATTCTACTATTAATTCACATATCGAAGTAATATGTCAGACCTACATGATGCACATCCTGTATACGATATTTTAGGTAACTATATCGCGGTATATCAGTAGGTTACTGCAGTATACCCAATACCCATACAAAATTATGTTTTTATACAATATAGAAGGTATAATATTTACACAGGTTCGTGTGTAAAGAATTTGAAAAACGACGGTATAAAAGCATTAATATTATATGATGCCGCAACTGCAACAGTTGTCACACTCATACATAGATAAAAATACAATATATACAGGTATATATTGTTAATTTAATGTTGAAATATAAGTTAACGCCTAAATGTATATAGTATATATATATATATATATATATATATATCGATTATACCTGTATGGCTGTATAGATTCATAACGAAGTAAGTATACAATGCTATTCTTAAAGAGAAAATGTATACAGCATATCTATATAATATAATAATTGTATAAAATGCTATACGCTGCATATGCGACATTATTTTATAACGATGTGACGACTGGAGGAGTGTACAATATATAATATCGTTGTCGTGGAAAAAAAATTAAAAAAACAGTACGAGTCCTCTATAGAAGTTTTTTTTTTAACAATATAGGTAGTTCTCGATCGTTTTTCGTTTCACACGTTGCGTGTGTTATTCGCTCGGTTAATATCAAAATATCACGTATTAAGGATTTCTACACCTTTGTAGTTTTTATACAATTTAAATTGGGCACATTTATCGATGAGTTGTTGAACGGCTACACACATAATCAATGGATCAACTACAAGTTTTCTCGAATCTGCAGGTATATAGTATAGATATGTTATGTGTTATAACCGTAAATCGTATGATCCTGTTATATACTTATATATATATATATATATATTATATAGGTCCTAATTATATAGGTACATATTACTACATAATATTGTTCACTTTATATGTAAACATATATACAATATAATTCCAATGCGCTCTTGTTTTACTCTAAAATAATGCTCAAGTAAATACAATAATCCTTATATATTATATATATAAAAGAAGAACAGACATTTTTTATACAACAATTTTGTGACAACACTACTTAACTTTTTTCCAATTTTTTTTTTCACAGAGATGTTCCAAATACCCTCTTGAGTATCACCACTTCACCTGATTTTTCATTTTTTTTTTTTTTTTGTCAAAAGGAAGGGAGTGGAGAGAATTTTATTTAAAGGTTACTGTTTTTTAGCGTGTTATTTAAATAATTTAACGATTTTTTTTTTTTTTTACAAGGTTGTATACCATATGAGCCTACGAGTAAATCACTCTTATTATTTCCAATTTAATTTTGTTTGTTATTTCAGTTATAAATATCATAAGTTAAGTTAAATTATAAAAAATATTATATATTACGTGGCTGGGCTTTAAATAGTTACCTAAATTATAAATTAAATAAAAAAAACAATTTATATAAACGAATCGATTATTTAACACACGAGCGAAGCCGGGTTATTCAGTTAGTACAGTAAAATATAATATTTCAATATTAATAAATTTTAAAATTGTCTTTTATCGAAATAATAAAAAGAATAATACGCTTTTCGCGTTAAAAATTGTTATTATTATAGAGATATTGCAGTATTCTGTATTTTAAGTATTATTTTGGTCAGTTTATTTCATTCAACCTGTGAATAAGTAATACCGACTATTATAATATCGCTGCAGATTTGTTGAGACCGTTGTCGCTCAATGTACACTCGTCGTTCATCCCTTGTACCGACGTTGTTTTGTTAAAGATTTGAATGGATGCTATTAATTCTCAGAATTTCGTTGTTATGCGCTTCATATGACATGGCGGAATAAAAAGAAATCACCTGTTGCACCTATATAATTCTGAATACTTTTCATTTCGTGGTTTATTATTCAACTTTCAAGAGTTTATATTATATTATATATAAATATATTATATGAGACATACATGCATACCATATACACAAAGACCTTTTAAAAATTAAAAAATGTTTTTAAATAGAAATATAAGGAGTGATTAATTATTTATTTATTTACTTTTTGAAAGCGCACTTGTATTATACATATATAGTCACTATAGTCTATACTTAGATTATAAAATAATAAATGAGTACCTAAAGGATAACAAATAATTATTTTCGTACGCGAAAATTTGTTATTCCGAGATTTATGTATACTCGTACATAACTCTTGTGTTATTAATCATCATTATTCTTATACTATACAGTTTTATCTAACGTGATAGTTTATATTATAGGTACTATATATTTTATATTAATAAGATAGTATTTTTTTTAAATTGTAACCCAAGAGGTTTTTTGATTCTTTTACTGATGTTGGATTATTGAAGATTTTGCAAATTGAGGTATATTTTAACGAACTATAATTATACGCATTTGACTGATTTCACTAACTTTATGCCTTTAAAGGTTATAGGTTTATATAATATTAATTAAAGGTTATAAGAGATACGTACTACCTACGTACAAAACGTTAATTTTTTCCAATGATTATAGTTGGCAGTGTTAGGGTATTTTGTTAATCCATAATTTAATAACAAATAAATTAAATGAAAACGAAAGGGTTTCTTTTACAATTTTAAAATGAATAGTGAGCGGTCATAGACCCTATATTCCCTACCCTATTTGGATCCACCCCTATAATAATAAGTTGGGGATGATGGTATTTTAGAACACATGAGAATAACTTGCAGGTATTATATAATATATAATATTATACAGTACTTCTATATAGGTATGGAGTTTCTTTTATTGTCGATCATGGTTATATAGGTTATTTGTTGTTATATCATCTGGTTCACAATGCAATAAAAAATGTTTCAAATATAATTTTCTTATTTTAAATGAGTTATAATATATCAATACCAACGAAACTGATAAAATGTCTTTACAACTTAAAAATTTAACATTAATATGTAATCATAAAAATGTTAACTTTTAATTGACTTATTAAGATTTCTACTAACAAATATATTTTAATACATCAATGATGAAATATCATTTGCATTTTATACATTGTTATATTCAATATAATATATTGTATATATAATACTATAATTTATAGTCAATTTTAAATTGTAATATTAATATAATAACAATAACGTCAAAAAGTTCGAGAAACGTATGTTTTAATTTAGTAATTTGTAATGTATCTATGTTCAAATGTGACTTATTATCGTGTCTTACCTGTAAATTATATTATTTAAATGTAAATAATAAAAATATTCATACCCGATTCAGTAAAAACGATGCGTTATTAGTTATTAGTGTTACTAGTATTAGGCATACATAAATTAAATATCTATAACAATTAATAAAAAAAATACTTTACATTTTTATATTGATATATCAAGTATATATTAGTATATAATATATATGGTACATGATATAATTATATTATTATTGTTTAATATGCACGCACTAGCGCTCAAGTGAAGTAATAACTTTGTTATACCGGAAACGTCGAAAAAGACAAACATTACGTGTACCAACGTCCAACAGTATATTATTATTGTTTATACGACATTCGTGCGTGAACCAATTTCTTATCTATGTATAATAACACGTATACATAGTATAATATGCAGACTTCCGAGTGTCCTGCAGCTGTTATAGGCACAAGTCAATTGTTGACTTAACATTAATCAATTATTATATGATATTTTAAAATGAAAATTTCGTTGATATTTATTATTTATAGTTAGATATTAAATACTTAGTGTCTCAGTTTACCCTTTATCTTAGTATATAATATAATATATGTATATATATACTTATACATAATATAGTCATATAGGTATTATTTATTATTAAATACAAATTGTATAATATAGTATTCAATTTGAAATAAATATGTAACTATGTTTAATTATTATATATCGCTTGGTTATCTTTATCTACAGAAACCTTGTGAATTGTAATCCCATTTTTATAGGTATATATCATATGGTTATATTACACATATAACTATAAAGATAAACTAAAGTGCATGATGCGCTGTTGCCTGTTAACGTACACATATCAGGTAATGATAATTAAACTCATATTTATTATCAATTAACTTGTAGGACTACGGATAAAACATTACACGTCGTGTCGCCGTTGTAATAAAAGCGTTTGTACACGATAAAATGTAAATTGTTAAGAGAATACCTATCACGTAGATATATTATAATGTATTACCTAATATATATAAATTATAAATATATATAAGTACTTATATTGACCATGGAAAAAATTTTAAGAACATCATTTTCAGTATTTCAACGTTTTTTTTCTTAATCGAAAAAATTCACATTTGAAAAATAACCGTCTGCAGTCCGATTGTTATACGCTGTCCAACGAAATCTCTGTATGTTCAACACACACACACACATATAATATATATAATATTATATTTATACATGTGTTAGTGCGACTACCTACGTGCCCTGAGTCCCACCGCACCCCTTAACATATACAGTATACAGATATTACATATATAAATATATATACATGCACACACATCACAAACATAATATACAGACGGTGTAGTGTAAAACCCGAACCGGTGCGTAGTCGTAAGTCGTGACTACATATAATAATATATTACCTACCCTTGTCGTTCGTATATGCGTATAATGTTTATTATAAGGCGCCCGTGTCGCCGTTCTCGTTCGGTCGCCCCAAATATCTATATACTCCGATACTGCTCCCATTCACCCTCGAGGCCAAGACGCACCCGATATAATACCTATATATATATATGTGTGATTTTAAGGTCCATATGTGGTTCGGGGAAATTTTTTTCAAAAAAAAAAAAAAACGGTTTCTTTTTGACGACCTCCCCCCAAAGCTTGTTACATTTACGCACAACAGTCGCCTCGCACGCCATTAAAATGTTTTAGATTATAGTATAATATATATTATATAAATACATAGTATATAATATATATAGACATATAGTATATTTTATGTTATCTTACATCGTCCGCGCGACCGCGTTCCATATAATATATACCTGACACATACTATGTATATTGTATAATACTATAATATTATAACATACAACACACAAGGCGAGTTTCAAACGATGTACATAAATATATACCACCGGCCTTTTTTCGGGATCTCGACAAAGATATGAGTAAAAGTGTATTATTGTCATGTAAAACCTACATAATATAATATATATATATACCATTTATAAATTATTATACTTTTTTTCTCTCGAAATTCCAATGCGATTTCGTCCCGGTCGTAAAATACGTATTTTGTATATAATTTATATTCTATACTTCTACACACACACGCCCACGATCACAATGCTGCACTGCTATTACATTGCTATACGTGTGCAGGTACCGCTATAATACACCTACAACAAACATCTTGAACTCTTAACGTATTTTTCGTGACGATGCGTTTGAAAATCACAGAAATGCGCATGCGCTTCGCATCATAAGGCTGCTGCGTAGTGCGTGTATCCGTATAAGGTATAACTATTATAATATATGTTGGGTGCCTCTACTGCGTCCACTGCATCAGCAAGGCATAGCTTACGATGTCGATGTGTACTTATAATACTATGTACTTATGAAATAATGTACATAGGTATACTATGTTAGTATACAGGAAGGTAATCGGATGCGAGTCGTGAAACCCTTCGATTAAGTGCGCATTGGATCGATAAATGTTCTCGAGGAGCTAACTAGAGGAAGTATAATACGTCCGAGACCATATCGTATATAATATGTACAGCGTACACATAATACATATTAAAATATACATAGATAATACTCCTGGAACGACGTCTTCTTCGTGAGTGCTGTTGCCCATTAAAAATGGAACCACATATTATAAAATATTATTATTACTATCGACCCACGCAAAGACGAGTTTTTTTTATAGTACGTCGCTTTCGTCTACAAATGCCTACGATTAAACAGTATGAAAAAAACATGTGAACATGGGATTAAAAATTATAATAATAGTTAACAATTAATATTTATAAACGCGTACAGAATGCTGACCGATAAACATAATATTATATCATACAGAAATGGTTTCAATCGTGGTTTAATGTAATACGTCATACATATAATATGTACCTAATTATTTATTCTGTATCGTTTACTAAACGTAAATTATTTTATTATTGTTGTTGTTATTCTTAGTACGAAATCATTATTATTGTCGTTTGTTTAATCGTCGTAATGTTATTCATTATAGATTATTGTGGTACGATGGTTACATCGGTTATGATAGCAGGAGTCTAACGAGTAACGGACACAGGCCCATTACAATTTAAAATATACCTACATATATTATAATATTATTACTAGGTATAGTTAAAATAATGTAGGTCGCTAAATGCGTAATTTACATATTACATATAGATAGCTGTATACAGTGCTATCGATCATAAATCATTAATATTTAATACATATCAACACGAAAAAACTAAATTGTGTAATACTATAGATTATTCGGTAATCGGTTTCGTGCACATTTACGTATATTAATACTGTAGCTATTTTCACTCTATTCGTATAATTATCATCTATGATTGCGAAAATGTTTTGTGGTGAATTCACATTTTATACAAATAAATTATAATATTGAATAATATACAATAATCCACAATGCCAAGCGTTAGATATAATATTATGCTACATAAACAGTACAGTACAGAAATCTGTGCGTTTAATTGGTTATATATTAAATAGAATAAAAGTATGCAAAGAAGAGTTAAATCAGGATTAGTGATCGATATGTCGAGCTATATAATAATGTTTGATCTTTGAACATATTTGATGACTTTAACATGTGATATATTTTTGTATACGTGCCTGAACATATCAATAATAAATCTGAAAAATAGAACACAATATAATATATAGTGTTATATTATAAATCATAATTTATATAGATTTTAGCAATAAGGACAAGATGAGTTATGATCATGCAGTCATGTAATAATTTTGCATCAACACACCGATATGGCGATATATACTTTTAAACGGTTACAATAATATATTGTAGCATAGTTGGATTTCAGTCAACTTTTTCAGGACTACTTTAGCCCATAGTGTGCCAAAAATGTTGATATTTTTTTCCATATTTCCAAATTTACTAAATTTATTAAGGTTAAACGATATTCTGCATTTATTGGTCTTATTGGTCTTATTTATCTGCACTACACTTCGTAAACACGATTAATGGCGATATTCTTTTCCTAATTTTTTTTTTTATTTTTATTCCAATTTTTTATTTCACAATATATTTCTACATTGTCTAGGGGTGGAACTTAAGCAAGCTTGTTCTCTACGCTCTATAGTCTATATGATTTATAATATATATTATACTATATCATGGTACCAATAGTCTTTAGCAACCGTAATACGCAATATATATAAGTCATGTGCACCGCGAACAATATCTCGGCATGTATTTTGTACGTTTACCCACAAATTTGGCACCCCCAATACATAGATTTTGGGCCTGGTCGCACTCTTAACCCCTAAATATACTATGTACGGCCGCGCGGCACCCTTTTAAGCAGCCGCTCGGATACCGCGGTGGAAACTATAGTAGGTACATATATACTCGGCCGCGACGTCGAAAGGCCATTTAATAATATATTGTAATGCAGCGGCGGCGCGCGGGTGATTCGCGAATAAAAAAACGTCACACGCCACATGGCGGGTACCCGTAGTACGAAGGTATTGTACGGTGCTATATACCAATACCGCGGTAACGGATTGGCGCGGTCGAGCAGCACGCGCGCTATTGCGAAACGCATAAAACTGTACAGTAATAATAATAATAATAATGATGATGACGATAATAGGCGAGTAGGTACGCGTCCACGGTGCCGGGTCCGTCGCAGCTAGGGGTTGTCGAACCGGCCGCGGAAAAGCGCGAACCGTGTTGTTGTCTTTGTGCGCTCTGCCCCCCGTCCCCCCGCGCAACCACCGAGGGCCGTGACCGTGAGTCCGTGACGATTCGACGACATACGGTCGGTCGTCCCCCGCCGCCGCCGACGAACAACGACTAGGACGCCGTCTGGTGGCAGCGGCCCGTAGCCGATCCCGTCCGTCCGTACTGGTTCACACTGATCATCATAGGCCCGAGGCACAGCAGCTACCACCACCACCACCACGACCACCGTATACCTCAGCTGCCGCCGCCGCCACGTCGCCCGTTAAACTTTTTGAAAAGAAAAAAAACCGAAACGGACCGGCCCGAACGCTGTCGTTGTAATAATATTATTAATATCGTTGTATCGTCCGACGGCGGCCGTCCGGTTCCGAGTTCTTTCGTCGTTTTGTCACCGTATATAGTATTTTTTACGTTTTTCTTTTAATCGCGATCGTTTTTTCGGCTCCCACACCACCCGTGAGAATCGTAAACGACGTCGACGACGACGACGACTGAACTCTCCGACGGTTGGTGTTGTCGCGGACGAAACGATGTGGCGTTCGCCGGTCGTCGGTCTGTGCAACAGCAACAGCAGTACCAGCAGTTAACATTGTGAACAGTGAGCATATTCGAAAGAAGAGTTCTTTGAAGAGTTCTCGTGCAACGGTTCAGACAGCGGGACGCAAACTGGAAAGGTAGTCCCGATTGTTTTGTTTGTGCATAATTAAACATGACAAATTATAATTTGTCATGTAATTAAACACGAGCACAAGTATTATATACTCTAAATATCAACGTGTGAGTTGCATACTTACCACGGTTATCTACACCGTGTTACCTTTAGACATTTACCATCAGGCATCGTCACTCTTTCTTTCACCTTTAATGTTTGCTCTACTTTTTGATTTCGTTCCACAATGGTGTACACTCTATTGCCTGTGTGTAACTGAGCCCCCACAGTGTAAAAAATATTCTTTCAACCTATCTACACCAATTCACGGTAATCAGCTTGCATAGGTTTTTTTTTTAGTTCTTTTGTAATAAATTTATAACTGGCTGATAAGTACATAGTTAATGGTATGATACACCTAATCTTAATAAGAGTATCTAATTTACAAAATATCTTTGACATAGCTGTGGAATTTCTAGATAATAGTAGCAAGGTAGACATAAAGAATTTTAAACCAGTAATTGTTAGACAATGTGTGGATAAAATATGTTGATAATTAAGTGCTATTATGAATTAATACAATCGAATCATTGATTGATTTAAAGTGTATAATTTTGAAATTTATAATTGTTTATTGAAGCTAAATTTTAACTAGTTAATAATTAATAAATTTAAACAAATTTATTTTTCTAATTACTGCTAGTTACTAGAGATATTATTTTGAATAGGTTAGGTATTAAACTTATTTTCAGTAAGTTATTGTTAATAAAGATTCTACTTAATATGCATAGTGAAATTACTACCAAAAATACAATTTGTAGTATCTATTTCCCTTTTCTCAAATTGTTCTTATAAAATACATTTAATTTTTTTTTTTTTATTGAGTAAATAATTTTATTATAATTTAATCCAAACATATGCTTATACTTACATGATATGTATAAATTAAGCTTTAGAAAATCCACATTTTTTTAATGTAGATATTTTAAACACAATTACAATTATATAAAATTTAACTATATTTTGTATATTATGCACAGTGGTGGCGCCAGGATTTTTTTTCTATGTAGGGCCAATGGGCTGCCAACAATTCTAAAGCAGGGCCACAACAAATTAAAAATGAATATATTATAATGTCTAAGGTTAGGCCACTGGTAGGGCCAGGCATTTTAAAGTGGGCCATGGCCCTACCTTGTCCATCCCTAGCGCTGCCATTGATTATGCAAAGCTAATGAGCTATTGATTTTCTTAAAAATTAGGTATGCTTTATTCTTTTTGGGATACTAAAAATGTTTTAAATGTTTTATGCTTCATGAAACTATTTATTACTTTAATTGTGAAAAAAAGAGTAAGGTGCATAAACATTTTCCTCTCTATCTTTCTACCTATACTCAGAATTAACATTTCCATTGAAAAATACCAATTAAAAACACTTACCTTATTGATAATAAATAATTAATTTTATTTAATTTACTTATTTACCTATTTGGCTATTTAATATTTCATGGAAGCAAACATTTTAAAGAAATTATATTATAGCTACCTAAAACTATAAATAATATTTATCATTAGCATGAACCTCAATAAAAATACTAGGATTAAACTATATGTAAAATTAATTATTTTTTTGGAATAAATACAAATTGTAGGTTTGTGTTTCATTAAAATTTATAAAATTATATCTAACAATATGTAAGCAGTAGTCATTAGCTAAATTATATTCATTTCTATATTAATTTATTTAGTAATTACATATTGTAATATATTTGTAATTCTACTTAATCGTTATAAAATAATTAAATTTTTGATTTATTTTACAGTTTATACTATTTGCTCAATACATCATAGTCAGTAAATAACAAGTTATACAATGAGTTCATTCAATGATAGAAAATCGATCCAAGAGGTGTCATCACCAATGACAAATTTAGCTAATTGTCTTGGAACATCACTGACAGTCAGACGCAGACTAACTTTATCTGAATCTAGTGAAACTCCAAAAAAATGTTATGACAACATTCTCCATGGTAAATTTAAAAGTTTTTTTTTAAATTTTAATTGATCAATATGACAACACCTATTACAAACAATTTGATGCTTTTGAACCTGATTATGTATAGATACGGTTAATATTTATATTGTAATTAATATTGTATACACTCTATAATTACAATTTGTATAAGTTTTAAACATTTTCAAGCTATCCCTGTACACTTTGTAGAATCAAGTACTGCTTTTTGAATAAAAATCTATGATTATTATTACACATATTAATGATAACTTCTATTCACCCATGTTTCTCTTTCTCTCTATTATTTGTTTTGGGTATAGATTCAGCTTGATGTACAAAATATGTTTGTGATATATATAATCAATGATTACTATTTTAATAAATTTAAAAATTTTGATAATTAAGCGTATATCTCATTAGTAGTTTAATTTGAATAATTTGTATTAAAATAATATTGTATTGTATTTTATTTAATTAAAATGATTTTTTTTATTTTCAATCGAATAAATGAAACAATAGATCACGATATAAACAGTTCATCAAATACCAGGTAAATAATATTTGTACTACAATGAATATTTTGATAATTAGCATATTTAATTAATTATGTTTTACACTATTAAAGATTACTCAAAGGAAATTCAAAAAATATTAATGATAGTCCTACATTGAAATGTTTGATGCTTCAAAAAATGATAAACAGTCCAGTCGAGAAGGAAAACACAACTAAGTGTGCCGATGCAATAGTCTCTAAGACAATGTTATCACCATCCCAGTCAAGTCCAACTGTAATTTTATTTTATATTAATTATTTAAACTTTTATTCTAACAAGTGTATGAAATAATTTAAATTTATTCTTATTCAATAAGTAATTAATAGTCATTTTGTATACTATTATTTTGTAGTTTTTGATGCACAGTCGTAATACAAGAGGTCGTCACCCGTTGGAAGATCATGATCCAAATTCACAAGACAGTGGCTTTTTTTCCGTGCTTTCTGAAGATTCCAGATCATTAACCAGGTATTTTTCTAAAATCAGTAAATTAACTTAAATTTATATTTTTAACTGATTAATATATTTTACTGTGTTTGTAGATTTGAACCAAAAAATGTTATTGATAAGAAAAATTCATCATTAAATGTTTGCCACAAAGGAATCCCAGAAATAGATGATCCATTTCTGGACAATGTTAATTCTCCAGCAAGATTGGTAAATAATAAATAATAATATATTATATTTCAATTTTAAAATTTAATTATTATTGATGATTGAAGTCTCAAGATTCACTACCGTCTGAATTCAATACTTTGATTGATGGAGATATTTTTGCATTGCATTCACCGGTAATAAAACCTATTGTCAGACGAAAAAATTCCAAATATGTTTCAGAGACACCTCGAAAAGTTGTAAGTATTTATTTTATTAATGCATATAATTTTTGTTTTCAATTAACCATTGTATTTTCTTACAAATAGGATTTAGAAGAAAATAAGAAAAAAGATGTGAAAAAACGTAAATTATTTAATGATTTTGAATGTCCTTCTGAGTCATCAATTGTATCCAAAAGGTTGAAGCCTAATGTTGATCTTTCAATTTCATTTAATTCTCCAAGATTAGACACCGGAAATACTTCTTTAACTGCTCCTGTATCGCATAAAAAAACTACTCTTTTTGACTATGGATTTTGCAAAAATAGTGTTTCCAAGCTCCGAAGATCATTTTCAACTAACGAAGCCACGATAAAAGCTGCATTTGAGAAAGGTAAGTAATTCATTATAAATGAAATCATTCAATTATTTATTTTTATAAATGAAATAATTACAAAATAAATAAATTAGTTAAAAGTTTAAATTTAAATTATATTAATTTGTTGAAACTTTTAATGGTGATTTAATCTATTACAATAATTTTATTTAGTCAATGTCTATAATTGAAAATACTATTTACTTATTTTTATTATTTCTTTTTAAGTTTTTTCTTTTGTCTTCATTCTTAATTATGCCCTAAAGTAGTGATTGGCACTTTCAGGACTCTCGGACCACATTCACAAATTAAAAAGAGTTTGTGGGCCAAACAAAAATACAAATTTTATATTCTTAAATTATTTATTATAGAAAAAAAATACTGTCTGAACCACTACATTAAAGCAGAATATTTTCTTCAAATTTTTATATTCTTATTTTTTATACATGGTATATTTTTCTAAGTAGTAATAATAATATTTTTTTTTGAAATGTATACTATAAATTGTATGAGGATATATTATGATTAGTTTGGTCCTTAAGGGTATGTTAGTGCTTTAATGTTTTCTGTCACAACAAATAAGTAGTTAATAAACATTATCTTCAAGTTCCAAAAAATAAATAAATAGGTTCTTTTCTCAAAAACTTCAAAATTTATCCCCTTAAAATATTAAATAGAAGGTATTTGTGTTTGTGCTAATAATACTTTTCAGTTTTCTAAGATTGCAACAAAAGTTTAGTTTATAAATAGCTATTGTTTGTGTGGTATTAAGTAGAAAATATAACATATAACTATTGAATGATATATCTCAAAAATAAGTACTTTCAAATCGCATATTTGAAGTTGTAGTAAAATTACATAAATTTGCTAAGTATTTAGCTGGATATTATATCATTCAAAAAAAAAAAAAAAATTAAGTGCTTTAAATATCCTTGTCGTAAATAATTTATTTAATTCCTATTATTAAAATCACTCAATTGTTTTTAAAATATTATTCTTTTATTTTTGTAGAAGATAATGGATCAAATTTAATTGGTGACTTCAGTCAATCATTTATATTGCCCTTGTTATCACTTGGTCGTCATGCAGATCTCCGTAGCATATCCCCTGATACATTAGCTCATTTATTGGAAGGCTCGTTCAATGATTGTATTGACTCCTATCTAATAATAGATTGCAGGTAATTCAAATATTATTTTGTAAGTAAAACTGTACTTATTAATTAATCCCATTTTTAGATATCCCTACGAGTATGAAGGTGGTCATATAAGAGGTGCAATCAATATATTTAC
Organism: Rhopalosiphum padi; assembly: GCF_020882245.1. Classification (NCBI taxonomy): domain Eukaryota; kingdom Metazoa; phylum Arthropoda; class Insecta; order Hemiptera; family Aphididae; genus Rhopalosiphum; species Rhopalosiphum padi. The sequence continues at coordinate 63,082,407 of NC_083597.1, read as the reverse complement.
TAAAGAGCAATTATTTAAAGATTATACTGAAGACAAGTTGGGTAAAAAGTCTCATAAGACTGATAACATTAATGCAAAGAGAAATGTTTTGATATTTCACTGTGAATTTTCATCAGAAAGAGGTCCAAGTTTGTGAGTATAATTTAATGTATTTACTATTGTATTATGACTTATAAAGTTATAACAGACTAAAAAGGGGTAAGAAATTGCGGATGAATATTCAAATTTAAAATGTTACTATGCATTATTCTTAAAATATTAGCTTAATATATTAGGAAGCTTTTTAAGGACATTCAAGTCAATAAAGTCAGTTTGGACTAATAATAAAAATTTATTTACAGTTTATTGTATCTTAATTATTTATAACTTTTCTTAAATATTAAATATGATTAGCTAGGCATGGACCAATTGCATCTAACACAACATTTTTATTTAGGGTCAGTATACCAATTGCACTCCTAATATTTTAGGATAAGTATGTCAATTGTGTTTGTATACCACATACTAAAATACTTGAATATTAAAACTTATTTATTAATCAAATTGATTATTGGTTAAAGTGACTGGGTATAATATATTTTATAACAGTATTGGGGAATTTTATGAAACAAATTATAATGAAATATTGTAATGTACCTAACTGGTATTTAATTTTGAATAATTGACGATCAAAAAATAACTTGTAAAATGTGGGAACAAAATTTTTTATTTATTATATGATAATTTTAACTAATTCTTAGGCATTGTAAAATGTATAGGGCGCAATCGATAAACTGCCGATTAGCTACTAAAATTAAGATATACATGTAACTAATTCAACTATTGTTTTTAAGTTACAAGTTGTTATTATTCTTTTAATTGCAAAAAACTATCAAAAATAAATGATATATTTAAACCCTGAATTTTTACCGCTTAAAAGATATAGGTATTACACTTGTTTTTGAAAAATTAAAGTCCAAAAAAAAAATTTTCTAAAATTATATAGTAAAACAAAATTCTTTGAATTGCACCCACTCTTATGGAATTTAAACTTGAATTAAATTAATTTTTTTAACAATGACTTAAAAAGTAATTTTTAAGATAGAAAATAACTTTGTAAGTCAGAATTTTTTTAAAAATTATTTTAATTCAAAGAAGGGGTGGGGTCTTATAAGTACTCAACAAAAATTTTAGGGTGGGGGTTACATATTTACTCAGAATAATTTTTTTTTATGTTTTGAGTAATCAGAGTAAAATCACCAATAAATTACAAAATTTATACAGAATATTTTTGATGGTATAACATATCAATTAGTCTAAATATAATAAATTATTGAAAGTAATACAAAATTAAATAACAATAAAATATAAAACCAATATGTCATTCCCTCAAAAATATTATCCTCTATAACTTTTGTAATACGTAATTTTATTTTAAGATTACTCAAAAATTATAAAAAAAAATGATATAGGCAAAAGTGTTTATGTTTATTGTTTTTTTGTTTATTTATGTTGCGCGTGGGTTTGAGTGAGAAAACAAATATTGTGCTGACATCCTCTTAAGGGTTATGCACATAAGCGTGCGCACGGGGGAGGCATGGGAGGCAGCTGCCTCCCCTGCGAGATTTTCCGCTTCATCAAGATTTTATATTATACATTAATACCTACCAATTTTTTATAATATTTAAATAATACTATGATAAAATGGTCAATATTAGTATATCTATGCTAATTGAAAATAGTGAATATTAAATAATTTTAAAATCCATAATTATTTATAATCACATACGTTAGCAATCTTTATCAATAACCGTGATCCGAACAAAATAAAATACCCATTTAAAATGTATATAAAATAAAGCAATTTAAGATTTGATAACGTGTTTGACATCATATTGTGATTATATTAGACAGCTTCGTTTCAACTATGGTTACCTGTTTCTTCTGTGATATTATAGATATTATAGATTCTACAAAACAATCTGAAGTTAGAGTTAAAGGCTTAGGTATTATGTTTCAACTAAAAAAGTTTGAGTTTATATTTGCTCTAGAAATGTTCCATCCAATTCTTAGTGCAGTGTTAAAAGTAAGCACATTTCTACAAACTTCTAACATAAATTTGTTGACAGCAGTGGAAGTAGTAAATTCGTTGAAAGAATCACTGAAAAAAATGAGAAATGAGGAATATGAGTTTCAAAATATTTATAAAAATACTGTTAAATTATGCACTGATATCGATGTTCAAATTCCAGCTGCAAAAAAAAGAAAAATTTCATCAAAAGTAGATACTTCTCATACCAGCCAGTATTTCTTTAAAACTAAAGAAGAAGAAATGAAACTAACTGTATATAATACAGCTTTGGATCAAATGATTAATGGAATATCTATTCGTTTTAATCAATAAAACAATTAATATGATTAAAAGTATAGCTAATTTGATAATTTTACAAACGAATGATGAAGATATATGTACATTAGCTTCATCGTTTAATCTGAATACAGAAACTTTACAAACAGAAATACGACTCTTGCAAAATTACGACAGTGTTCCTCAAAATGTATTGAAAAATAAATGTGATGAGTGGATCAAATGGTTATCTTCTTGTGATAGACAAAATATTTTCTCTAGTATCTTAAAAGTATTGAAGTTATTTGTTACAATACCAGTAACAAGTTGTAGTTGTGAAAGGACTTTTTCAAAACTGAATATGGTTAAAACCAAGTTACGAAGTACCATGGGTCAGGAAAGATTAGATGGACTTTTAAACATGTTTATTGAACAGGAACAAGCATATAATGTTGATTATGAAGAAGTAATAGATATTTTTAGAACATTAGATCCTACCGCTAAACGGCGTATGGAACTTTAATAAAAAAATTTTATTATATATTCTTAGATTTTTATATTATTAAATATATTATTATTAGAAAGGACTTATAGAAAATTATTTTAGTAATTTTATGTTTAACCTAACTCTTCACCTTATAGAACAATACCGTGGTTTAATAGAACCATATACTTGATTTTGTGTGAGGATTTATTTAAATTATCGTTGTTTCACATTAATGTCTTAGCTGGGGAGGGGGAGGGGTTTGGAGTCTGGATCTTCTTAGCTAAGGTATTGCCTCCCCTGCCATGAAGACCTGCGCACGCTTATGGTTATGCATTATAAATGTTTTGATTTGAACTGTTAAACAAACTGTTTATAAATACAATCAAGCTATTTATATATTTTTTTTAAATTAAATTAAAGTAATTCATAAACTGTATTGTTTAAATTTTAGGTCACGATACCTACGTAATGCAGATCGTCAAAAGAACAGTATGTGCTATCCTTACTTGGACTATCCAGAAATGTATTTGCTTGATGGTGGATACTGTAAATTTTTTAGTCAACATAGTCACTTGTGTGTACCATCTAGCTATCGATCAATGTATGATCCGGCCCATACCTCAGATCTAAGAAAGTTCAGGTCCAAATCAAAAACATGGGCTTGTCACAACGATGCAATGCCAAGATTGGCTGGAAAAAACACGCTCAAACGATTGGGTTTTAATTAATCGCTTTATGTATTCTTTCATGTAAATAAGTTGAGATTTTTTTTTTATTGATTTGTTTGATTATTTTTTTTTGCGTTTTAATTTTAATTTTTTTTTAACCATTTAACCAATTTTTTTTCTATTTTAAAACTGATGTGTTGAAGTATTAATTTAGATCCCAGTGCAATTTTGTATAACTTTTGTGATGCTATATAATAGTAAAAGCACTGCTAGCTAAGTTTCCAAAAAAGAACATTTAATCGTCAGCTTTAGTGGTTTTAATTATTTTATATAGATAGGTAGATTGTTAATATAAAATAAAATGCATATAGTTTATTATGTACGTGTGTTTGTGTGATTTTAATATATTTGCTAAGTGCAATGTGATTTTTTTATATAACATTAAACTGAAAAAAAATAATGTTAGTCGGCTTGTAAACATTTTTTTAAATAAAAGACTTGTAGTATTAATTTTATTTTTTACAAAGCATTATTACAATAAGTAAGATATAAGTTAATGAAAAACGATTTAATGTGTTCATTTTATTATTTATTTTTCATATCGCTTTGCCAATGTGTTCTAAATTTTTATGTGTAATTAGTAAAATGTGTATATACTCGTAGTAAAATTAAGTATTTCGAAAAAATTTTATTATTTATTTTATTTTTTCATATTTTGTCTAAAATATTAATAGTTATGAGATCATACGTACATTATATTATATTTTAATATATTTATGTCATCGGCTGTTAGTTACAATTTTATATTATAATTATTTTTAAACAATCTTTTTATAGACTCGTTTAAGATGAGCGTAAAATAAAAAAAAAGTCAAAACTAGCTTTTAATGCTTTTTTTCTATACATTTTTAATAATAATCATTTCTATTTAATGTCAATTAACAATAGATATTATATGAACTCTTATAATTATTTTTTCAATCTTTTATATATTGAGATTGAGAAATAACAAATTGTTTTAATATTTCAGTATTTTATACAAATTAGTTTTCTTCTTTAGATAAGTCGACTTTTAAAATATATGTGAAATATTATGCTCGGCATCTACAAAGAGAATTCTATTGGCAATATTGAATTTTTAGATCATTTTATTATTTATTATATTTTTGTATTAATGTGAAAATGTTATTATTCAAAATATAGAAATTTAGTTTTAAACTAATCAGTTGTTTTTTCATCTATAGATGTAATTCATCACTTTTTGACTTACAAAAAATCATGAGACATGTATTGGATCACCAAGTAATTAGCTATACCAATATAAAAAAGTGTTACCTCTTACCAAACAGCTAAGACGCTCACTTACCTACCCACGAGTCACGGCTAATCCTGATCAAGCTTAATTCCCGATTTGAAAAAGTTCACTTAAATTAATTTTTTTTTCTGAAACAATTTTTTTTATTATAATCAAAATAAAAACTTGATAAAAATAAAACTATAGCTCCTTTAATTTAGTAGTTTTTAGCTGTCTAATATATTATTACATTAAATTATTTATTTGAAAACATTTTTTTCTAACTTTTTAAAGAATCTCTAATTTTTTGATAGTTTCATTAAAGCCAATAGATTCAAAAATATCATTTCTGGTGATAAGATCATTAGAGAATTTTAGTTTTCTTGTATTGAGTAATTCTGTAATTGTTTTTTAAATGTGCCAGTTTAGAAAACGCCCTCATCTATAAATTTATATGCACAATTTTTTAGCGCATAAAAAACATATTTCAAGGTTAAAGAATATTTTGTGTGAAATATGCCCTCCTGCTCCTTCTTAATCCAGGCCTGGGGATTATACAGTTTTATAATATTTTGTAGTTCGTACCTTAGTATCTATTAATTTATTTTAAACGTATACCGTATACTTATTTAATTATAAATTCTGACGTATAACTTGAAAATTTTAATTTGAATACCTTAATGCTAATAATTTATAGTCATATAACTCATAGATCACTGATTAATTACATAGGTACTACATACTCATATTGCATAATAAGTATATAAATATGTAATTAAAGAATAGTTAGGTAATGTTTAAAGGAATTTAATATAATATTATAACTACCTAACGAGTAAATAATAAGTACAGCTAACATAGCTAATAGTTTATATAAATGAATAAACATATTATATATTATAATATATTACATACAAAAACAAGTGACAATATGAATAATATGATAGGTCACGAAATTTTTTTAAATAATAAAAATAAAAATATTTAAGTTTGTAATAATTAGTTCTGTTTTTATTCACGTCGTCGACGACAATAATGATTAGCGAATATTATATTTATTTTTAGTCTATATTTCATTGGCCCGTAGAATAAACATTTTATCTGTCATTATAATAATAATTATTATATCCAGTTTATCCACCGCCGTCGAACATCGCAGCGTATTGTAAAAAAAAAACATAGATAAGGGACGACTCGTTGACGGTCGACGGGCGACTATGGTCTTAGACGTGGTCTTCCATGTCACTATGCAGACGCACAGAATACGTATGATCGCCGGTATTCACAGGTATATATTCATTTTTATTAATTTTTTTTATTCTTTTCTAAAAAAACATATTAGATCAATTTATTAACTGTAATAAGGTAATAATTCAATAAATAATATTATGTTATATGTTACAACAAAATTTAATTGATTCTATTAGTTTTTACGTACAACACTGAACACATAGCACACTAGTACACAATATATATATGTTTTCTACATGTGTCATGTGTTTGTCCCTGTAAATTTGGTACTTTATTTGCAATACGTTGGTTTTAAAATTAGATTATTTCACACAATTTATTGCTAAAATATGAGGAGGATTAAATTGAATATTGGTAGCCAAAATAGAAAAATTAAAGAAAACAAGTTATTGAAATTAGCAGAAAATGACAAAAATCAATAGAAATTGTGGTTTATTCATATGACATTGTGTATCGCAATTTAGTATTATATTTTCTAATACGGTACAGTGCTCATCTAATTCTAAAAATGTTGATCGTTGATCATGATAAGTTCTTAAATTATGAAAATCAACTGGGAAAAAAAAATTATGAGATCTGTAACAAATATTGATTCTATGGGCATTGGGCGGTGGTAAACTCTCCCTGCAGGTTAACATTATGTTTACCTAAAGTAAAAGTGTAAACTCTCCCGGATCAACATTTTCAAACTAAAATATACATTAAAATGAAAAGTTGCAATAAATTAAATAAAACAAGTAAAAATTGTAATACAAAAATTAATAAAAAACTTATATCGCAAAAAAATATTAGATTAGAAATAGATACCATAAGTTTTTTAAAATCTGTGTGTTTCTATTATCAAAAAAAATTAAATTTAAACATTTTTATTTTATTATATATTATTTATTTTGTATCTTAGATTTATTTTATGAATTTTTATTTTTTATTGTACTTTGACTATAATATTATTATAGCTAAAGGCATTCATTTATATTTATATTAGATTTGTTTTATGATTTTTATTAAATTAATAAAGACCCGGAAGAGTTTACCACCGGGAGGCGGGAGAGTTAATATCGCCCAAATCTATTGGATTATTTCATTAAATACCATGTACATGAACTTATAGAATGAATGAAAATAATGAACAATTTACTGAAGTTGGAAAAGAAAGAGCTCATGAGTGATGAGGAATTTAAAAATGATTTAGAATCTTTAAATCTGTTGCATACTTGCACTCTTTCCCTTATTGTCAACGCCAAACACATTGACTAATACAATTGGTGATTCTGATTCTGAATCTCTATGTGTAGAAATTTGAATAGAACCAGAAAATTTCAAAGTTGATTTTGAAACATATTTTAAATATTTTAATGATTTTGTAATTTGACCTCCAAATAAAAATGATAGCATAGTAGCTAAATTAAAATTTTTAGAACATCTTCCTATTCAACCGATTGTTGCAAATAATTCCAAAGTTAGGTTTGATCCTAGAAGCATTTATATTTTCGAAGAATGGCGAATAATGATGTTGTTGTAAAAAGATAGATTTTATGTTGTGCTTTTACTGGAAAATATATTGTAGTATTACTAGTATTAGGTACTAGTACTTGCATTATTTTTATTAATATTATAGTTATTGGCTTATTGCGTACTGGAGGTTAACGTACAAATGTATTAACTACAATATGAGTATTACACTTATGACATAGATGGCTAGTATATCATTATATTTTTATTTAATCATATATCTGATATATTATGGCAATTGCTAAAATCGTATTTATAATATTTTTAAGGTAATTAATTATAATACCCTAATGTGTAACCGGTACCCGTGGCGTCAGGGACACCTGCACACAAGCGGCGAAAGAGAGGACAGGGCGCGGCAGGTGCGGAACCGTTAGAATTTCCAAAAGCTGAAGGAGAAGAGGAAGGCCAGGAAGCAATTGGCAAACCAGCAATACCGGATATCCATGCAACCTTTATCAACATAGGATCCGGAGGCCGCCAACGGACCACCGTCTGAATCAATAGCGATGGAGTTGGACCTACCGAGTACCGGCGATAAAGTGCGAAATGCTTGATGAGCCGGTACCGGCCACTAGACAGGTAAAGTTCAGCTAAGATTGATTAGTCAATTTAATTTTTGACAGATTTTGGTTGTTTTAAGAATAATATGATTTTAATAAAGTATTATTATTATGAAATCGTTTCAGGGAATAAAAACTATATTAAGGTAGTTAGGAGTAACTTTCAGAATATTGAAGATATTGATAAATGGATTTAGAATACCAACAAGTAATTGACATGGAATGTTTGGAGATCATTACCAAATGGTGAAAATATTACTGTATTATCGTATGTGTTTTTTACATACGCGAAACTAGACATCGTCGGCGTTTATCGTCGATTATACTATAATATTATATAGATAAAATAGACTGAGATGCGAACAATATTATTTATGTGTAAAACGGAGATAAACACAATACTGGCTTGAAAAATTGTGTTGACAACCAATCTGATTTCCAATTCATCAAATTACAAATACGTTATTTTAAAAACACTTACATTCTCGCGCTCTAGTTTGCACGTAATATCGTATCTATCATTATAACTTGACAAATTAATCTGTTTTCGTTATATTATTATAAAGTACTTCTTGTTTGAGCCATGGAATTATTGGAATTTACTCAGAACTGTCATCTGACTTTGCGCCAACCAACAGGAACGGATCTGAAGATTGTCATTAACAGCGAGCTGACAGTGCACCCGCGTACGTGCACCGCGGGTAAAAAATCATACCCGTGCGGCGTATGCGGCAAGCGGTTCATCAGTAACAGCGTACTGACCATACACCAGCGGTCGCACACCGGCGAAAGACCGTACGATTGTGACCAGTGCCATAGGTCGTTCACTCACAAAAGCAACTTAACCAGGCACATGCGGGTGCACACGGGCGACAAACCGTACGGCTGTCACGTTTGCGGAAAGTCGTTTACCCGGAAATGCAATTTGATCAGACACGCGCAGACGCACGAGGATAAAAAACCGTACCGTCACTGCGGCGGATGTGACGAGAAGTTTAGTTTGAGTGATGACACGCCGACGTTACCGGGCGGACGCGTCACGCGGGCGAGAGGCCGTGCCCGCACAGCAGTAATAACGTCCGAGATGGAATGCAAGACCAGCGGTTTGACGGTACACCAGCGGACCACTGTGACCGTACCACTGTGACGTGTGCAGATGAGGCAAGTAAGCAAGTTAGTTCACTCGTTGTGACGGTCCGACGAGTTACAATAAAAGGACGATGTTTTTGTTTCTGCGGACGTGTCGGCAAGTTGCGCGACGCCGTCTGCTATATAAGCAGCGTGTTCGACGAAAATAATGCCTGTGACAGTTAATAACTAACATGTGTATAGAGTGTTATTAACTGCTCATCCATCTTAATTAAATTGTTTTGTGTTCACCAAAAATAAATATAGTTATATTTATATGTTTCGATGTTTTATATTATTTATTAACGTTTGTAGCGAAAACCATTTAGTCGTTGTTCGTCTTTATTTTTAATAAATAAGCACAGCTATATTATAGATAAATCACAAGAGTAGTATACAAGATAAAAATACTGAAGTTTGGTCCCAATAAAATTTGTATCGATGGGACTCGTGGTACTAATGCTTATGACATTCAGCTATATACCATTATGACAGTGGATGAATATGGAACAGGTTGTCCTGTTGCATTTTGTTTTTCAAATAGAGTACATGAAACTATATTTAAATTATTTTTTAATCAAATTAAAACTAAGGTTGGCATCATAAAATCCAAAGTGTTTATGTCAGATGATGCGCCTGCATTTTACAACGCTTGGGCCGTTGTCATGGGACCTACTGACGATAGGCTGTTATGTACTTGGCATGTTGATAGAAATTGGAGAGATAATTTGAGTAAGATTAGTGGAGGATCTGAAAAAAAATCGCTCGTTTACAAAACCTTGAGAGTGTTGTTACAAATGATATCTATTGATGAGTTTAAAATTTCTCTAGATACATTTATAAATGATTTATTAGAAGACAAAGATACTGCAGCATTAGGATCATATTTTATACAACATTATTCAAAACGATCAGAAGTCTAGGCATACTGTTATCGTTTGAGACTTGGCATTAACACCAACATGTATTTAGAATCGTATCATAAGGTTTTGAAACATATTTACCTGGAAGGTAAAAAATGTAAGCGCATCGATAAAACAATTAATGCAGTAATGAAGTTAGTTCGTGACAGTATGTTTAAAAGACTCATCAAAGTAGCAAAGAATGCATCAAATTCTAAAAGTAGAAAAATTCATGAAAGCCATAAATGCAGTGAGTTGATTTCATCAGATAAAATCCAGATCCTTGAAGGTGGACAATCATGGATAGTAAATTCGTTAACAAATCCCTCTGAAAAATATTGTGTTACCAGAGCTGATGAAACATGCAATGAACTCTGTTTGAAACGTTCAGTGTGCAGTGGCGCAATTAGCCGGGATTGTTGGGTGTGCGATTCACAGGGCCCCCGGTCTTGAGGGGCCCCTAGATTAAAAAACTCATGTACGATATTCCTTTACTATAATCTGTAATATACACATATTATAATATTTGTTTTAATATAATAAATAATGATGTCTTTACTCTTTTGAATTAGAGAATAATTCAAATTACGAGTACTTATGTGAGAAAACAGTTAAGTGTATCGTAATACAGTATAGGTCCGAAATGCGGATAAAGAGTTAGAGTATACACTATAATTGAAAATTTGAAACTTCTTTTATTATTATACATAATTATGTTGGTGTGTGTACTGTGTAGGTCATGACTTGTGACAATATTACCTGTGTGTCTGACGAAAATAAGACAAAACAACTATCTATCTATAGAATTTTTGTATTACTAGGTATCTAATAATAATGAATTGGATACAAATAAAATCTTGCTGCCGTAAAACAAAAGTTAATTTTTATGTTTAATTTTAAATAAAAAAAAAAAAAATTTAACTAATAAAAATTATAATTATATTAATTAATCAATACTATGACATATGAGAAAACAATATTTTTAAAAGTTTTAATAAGGTATGACTGTTTTTAATTTTTATTATTAGGTATTTCGGTCTGGAAATTTTCACATAGGCCCCTTATTATCAAGTTGCGCCACTGTCAGTGTGTAATATTTGCATACACACATTTACATGCGAATGTATAGACAATATAATTAAACTAAATATTTGTAAACATATACATGCCTGTGTACAAACATTCAACAAATTACCCCATGACAGCAGCAATAGATTTTATTTGGAAGATACAATTATTGGAGAACAAGATGAATTGATAGAGATGATCTCTGAGCCTTCTATTAAACGTAATACACCTAGCACACCTGTCATCAGTAGAGAAATTACAAATAAAGTAGAACTTATCCGTAGTCTATGTGCTACAAGTGAAGTTAGTAAGGAGGAATACATGCTACTTAATAAAAAATTGGATGATATCATAAATATGTTGAACAAAATTTTTGTATTTTCATCTTAATACAGTTGAAAATGTTAATATCCAAAACAAATTTACTGGCCAAATGCGTTTATACTCAAAAAAAAAAAAGATTGCATAATTGATAGCGAAAACAATGAATATATTAATATTCACCAGTCATTTGATCATATGGTTACCTATGATGGAGTGTGTTACAAACACAACTGTTGTACCTATTTTTGTTTTATAAAAAAAATATTTTAAAGAAATAACTAGAATATTGAGACCTTCAACTCCATCTAGTAATAAAAAAAAAAACAACTGCTTTTCTTGTAATTAATATGTAATAAAGTAATTATGTTTAAGAACTCCAGTCTCCATTACAACACTATTCATTTGTTCCACTATCATCTACCACATACATTAGTACATATAATTTATATTCACCAAATGTAAAGAATTTATAAAACTATACATTATATTACCTTTTAAATCAAAAGTAATCTATTTTAGCTCCACAGTTATGTTATAATATAATATAATATTAAATAATATTAAATAGTGTTAAAATAAAAATTGAAATATAAAATAATATTACACAGTTAATTTAACAGACAAAAGTCAGCGCAATCGACAATATTGTTGATATTTAGTATAATAGTATTTATTCAAATATTAACACTATTATTTTTTGATAATTTACGTTTATTTTACAATTCGAAATTGGCGGGATTTATGGTATCTTAACTATACGATAACGTTCTTTTATGATAAATTGATAAGCCAGCCAAATGCTTTACTGCAGGGAAGCGTTCGTCAAAAAACAGGTCATTTTTTTTTCAAGAGGAAGTAATATGGCGATATATGTAAATAGGGTCTTATCATCGTTACCATTTATACAGTGTGAATTTCTCCTCTTTAACTTGGCAATCATTATTTTATATTGTATTTTTATCTTGTATACTACTCTTGTGATTTATCTATATAGCTGTGCTTGTTTATTACAAATAAAGACGAACAACGACTAAATGGTTTTCGCTACAAACGTTAATAAATAATATAAAACATCGAAACATATAAATATAACTGTATTTATTTTAATAACACTCTATACACATGTTAGTTATTAACTGTCACAGGCATTATTTTCGTCGAACACGCTGCTTTTATAGCAGACGGCGTCGCGCAACTTGCCGACACGTCCGCAGAAACAAAAACATCGTCCTTTTATTGTAACTCGTCGGACCATCACAACGAGTGAACTAACTTGCTTACTTGCCTCATCTGCACACGTCACAGTGGTACGGTCACAGTGGTCCGCTGGTGTACCGTCAAACCGCTGGTCTTGCATTCCATCTCGGACGTTATTACTGCTGTGCGGGCACGGCCTCTCGCTCGCGTGACGCGTCCGCCCGGTAACGTCGGCGTGTCATCACTCAAACTAAACTTCTCGTCACATCCGCCGCAGTGACGGTACGGTTTTTTATCCTCGTGCGTCTGCGCGTGTCTGATCAAATTGCATTTCCGGGTAAACGACTTTCCGCAAACGTGACAGCCGTACGGTTTGTCGCCTGTGTGCACCCGCATGTGCCTGGTTAAGTTGCTTTTGTGAGTGAACGACCTATGGCACTGGTCACAATCGTACGGTCTTTCGCCGGTGTGCGACCGCTGGTGTATGGTCAGTACGCTGTTACTTATGAACCGCTTGCCGCATACGCCGCACGGGTATGATTTTTTACCCGCGGTGCAAGTACGCGGGTGCACTGTCAGCTCGCTGTTAATGACAATCTTCAGATCCGTTCCTGTCGGTTGGCGCATCGTCAGATGACAGTTCTGAGTAAATTTCAATAATTCCATGGCTCGAACAAGAAGTACTTTATAATAATATAACGAAAACAGATTAATTTGTCAAGTTATAATGATAGATACGATATTACGTGCAATCTAGAGCGCGAGAATGTAAGTGTTTTTTTTAAATAACGTATTTGTTATTTGACGAATTGGAAATCAGATTGGTTGTCAACACAATTTTTCAAGCTAGTATTGTGTTTATCTCCGTTCTTCAGTTTGTTAGTTTGTTACTACATAATACGTAAAGTTATTTTTTTTAGTTCTCCCTATCAACTTTGAAAGATTATTCAATTAAAATATGAATCATAAGTATGTATTAATTATTAATGACCACATCCTAAATAATATATAGGTACTATAAGTTTGAAAAATTTTAAATTTTATTTCTATTATGCTTATTACTTATTAGTTATTAGTCTTTAAAGGTTAGCCTTCTACTATGCCTAACGTTCCTTTACGACCTATACGAATGTCGAAAGAAATAAACATAGGTACCGGATACTTATGACTTATCTACTTCCTTTGTGGTAGATTGATAATCCCTGTTTTGGATTTAATAACAATTTCCATAATATATTGCAAAAACGTTGGGTTTTAGAACACTTATGCAAAGCGACTAATAAAAAACCCGTTCAATTTAAAATATCTGAGTCTATTTGTATAGCATAGGTAATGAAATTGAATACACCTACTATCGAGTACAATACAACATTAAATTAAATGGTAGCTATATGAAATGATATAAAGCGCCATAATAATATGCTCATTTAAGTATATATGTATTGATGTACATTATATAATATAATAGTATATTATTGTAGAATATATTAATATGTATATAATAGTATTACCTATGATTACAGTTGTCTACTATCTATAGGCTATAACACTCGTGTGTTTGAGTGTAACGTTAAAATATTCATAAAAAGTGTTTATATTGTTATTATTGAGTCATTGAGACATTAAGATCGTAAACAGTACTTGGATTTTGTTTTTGAAAACTATATGGTCTATATGCAAATACACTTATTCAGTTAATTTAATGTGAAAAATGAATTGTACGATTTAGTATACGCGTAATTATTATTCTCTGTATTTACTGTTTTTATATATTTATATCTTATTAGTTATTAGTTATTATGAATATTTACTATTTCGCCATTTTAAAAATATTCTTAAGTTCTAATATAATATATATACCTACTATTTCTATATTTATGTCGATTGATGAATAAAAATTAATAAGAAATTAGAGTTATCCGTGAACTCTTATTTTTTGAAATGTATAATAACGTATAGATAGTTAATTTTTTTGGTTAAAATATAAAATAATCGTGTAACAATTTTATTTGAGTAACGAGTAAAAAATTTAATTATTTTATAAAAGTATCTCACTCAACGGCCAACATTGAATTTTAGACGCCTGTAGTCAATCATCATTGAGGGTAATATACTAATATATTATATAAAATATAATTTATTAATTAGAAAATATATCATTGAACAAAATTATCTTCCTGTCTATAGGCAGTAGGCTCATGACGGGATCTATATTGATCTATATAATATATCTACACGAGTACACACGACACTATAGTAACGAGATTGGCAACATTTTCGTTTGCCTTTGACTTTTCTCGTCGAGTTTGCGCGCGGAACAAAAAAAGTATATACACTATAATAACCGTTTCGTGACACGCGCCGTGGGTACACTGACTACCAGGGCACTATGAAATTCGCTCATCGTGATATTATATGTACTTGGTGTGCATTTCGCACGGTTAAAATTTGCGATCAAAGTGTGATCGTAGCGCACGTATTTTTCATACGTTTTAGTCGGTGGTCAATTATTACACAACGTCCGATTTTCATTTTTAATGTATATGTATGAATTATTTGACAAAACATTTATATGCTATTAAGAAAGTCGATTTAAAATTTAAAATTTTAAAGAAAACCTTAAAAGTTAAAATTAAGATGTTAATTTATAATTTCCGTGAAATAATTGCAATGTATTTATATTTATTTTGGACACATCAGATTTTAAATAGAAAGAGTGATTCCTAATTTAGCCTAGTCCAGAAATTTATGAATTCAACAATTTTTTCTCGATTACAATCGGACTTCACGAAGTTTGTTTAATTTACTATCACTTTTAGTAGTTTTTTTATAGTTATACCCAAACTATATGAATATAGGTATTTAATTTAGCACGAAGGCACGAAGTATTGACTCCATACAATTGAAAAACGCCATAAATCGAACTAAACTCTTAGTTCATCGATATTTCGAACTTCTTTATTGTATTATGTAAGCTCAAAAAAATGTAAATAAAAGTAGTTCAAATAGTTCAATTGGCTTACTCGTAATGAAATTAATAACGACGGTGATAAAATATTATTATATAGTTTATCAGTAATATATTATGTAACTATAATCCTAAAATTAAATTTTTGAAAATATTATTAATAATAATACATATTAATTTTAACCTTCCAACACCATTTCGACTCTCCAACTACTAAAACAGGAAATAACAAAAAAAAGTTAAAACGATATGTCGTATCTGCAGAAGGAAGTTATAGGTACGAACAGTTTTGAACTGATGCTGTTGGTCGTGTAAAATGTCTTTACTTGTTGCTATTAAAATGGTATGCAAACTGTAAAGTATATAAGGAAATGTTAGTACACAGACCATCATACAGAATCTATTATAAACATTTATAGCTTAAAATCCACCAAGGACGCTAATTTACATAAAATCATATAATCAGAACAAAAACAAAAATGTACGTATCTTATGTATATTTTTAATTTTTGATTTTTATCTATTTACTTATTATTTAATTCGATGTTATATATATATATATATATATATAAGTTGTATCCTTATTATGTAGTAAAAACCAATATACTAATTATATGCTGTCAATGATCATTGATCAATGCGATTGAACCTTGTAATTATAATAAGAATAATAAAAAAAAACATCGCGAATTGCTTTAGAACTTGCAGTTTTATTAAAGATTAAAAGATCTGCTGAACACGTGGAATAGATCTGAATGTTTTGTATCATTTGAATAATTTGTTCACTTTAATGTTAATGTCACAGCTGACAAACTTTTTTTCTCAACTTTTCTAGTACTTTTACTGACGATCAAATTATACAATCTCAAATATACTACGTCCAATCAATACGGTACGATCCCGATGAAAGATGATGGTGATGACGAAGAAGAATAATTGGTTAGATACTGTAATATTGTCGAAAGATGCAAAATTTTTTGAGTAATCATAAATAGACGAAGAAAAATGTTATTTAATTTTCAAGGTTATCACTTATTAGTAAGTTAGATAACGCTATGGACCAGATTGCGTGTGACCAATAATTTATCACGTCAAAAGATCACAGATATTTTAATGAAATATAATACGTAATAAATATCAAAATAAGTAGGTATAGGTAATAAATAATAAATATTTTTTAACTTTCTTAAATACGAACACTTTATTAATTGAAAACCTCTATGAATTGAATTTTAAGTTTGGTTTTCTGAATTTCGAATTATCGAGCATTTATTGTACTACATAATGTATTTCTCACATTGATAAATATTTGATTATTTTTCATATGATCAACATATAGGTGTTCATGTTTTTATTTTGTTTTAATTATTGCTGGGCGCAGTAAAAGTGAAATGAAAAAAACCTTTAACTTCTGTTCTTTAAAATTATACTAAGACGTAAAAATATATTTTAGTTTGACTGCATGAATATAATAGTTGTTGTTCCGAAAACTTGGGCCATTAGCTGTGGAATTTTTATGTTTGTTATGGTTTGGTAGGTTTTTGGAACATGTGTTTCTGTATATTGCACTTGGCTTTGTGGCTAATAACCCGCATGAACAATCATCCGAGAGTTAGAAATACCGGATGGTTTTGAATGTTTTGACTGCAGCACTGTTTAGTGACTAACACTAAGCCATGCCATACCCCAGTTGTTTTGGTTTAAATGGTTAAAAAGAACCTCAAATATTAAAGGAATAAATAATGTTAAAAACAATGTTCAATATTTTGGTTACCGATTTTTATTTTCAAAATTAGTATTTTACTTAATAAGTTTCAACAATAAAATATTCAAGAATTTGTTTATAGTTATTATTTAATATTTTTACAATTAGTGTACTGATTAAGTACCAAACTAAGTAACTGAAGCTTTTACATTTTAAACAATGTGTGTATTATATAATAATATATTATAAATTAGCATTTCACTAAATACAACCTTAAGTACAAATAAGTAATGATATAAATTATCATATTATATATTGGTTTTAAAGGAGATAAGATATTAATTTTTTATAGATACATATTATTATATAAAAAAAAATAAAAAATAAATTATATCATCCAGCGAAAAAAAATATTGAATTTAGGTACTGTCTGTAACTAAAATTATCAGTATGATAAGTTAAGAAAAATAATTTAAAATAAACAGCAATAATAAAATAAATACAAATTATAATAAAACTAATTTCATGTTCAACAGCAATGATAATGGTAAAAATCAAATTGATGGAACGATTTGAAACTAGACATACACGTACATATAATATTAATAATAATAATAATAATAATAATATTAGGCTTACATTGGGCTTTATCACTATTATTGTCATAGATACATAACACCCGAGATTTATAAATCAATTATATAACATGTATATTGTAGATTCTTTATATAAAACTAAAACATAGATAAAACTTTTTTTTCTTTGTTTTTTCTTTCATACATACATATTAATAATATATTATTGGTATAAAAAATTATAATGGATACATTTATAGTGCTGATTTTATATAAATATAAATGTATTATTAACTAATATAGTAATATCTAAAAAAAAAAAAACATATTTAACAATGAACAATCAGGATTCAACACTCAACAACAATGACAACACTCTAAGACATACAAGACTCACGCTGTTAAGTGAATAAAATACGCCTAAGGGACACTTATTTAGCGTTAGCACCAACGTTTTTTTTCTTAAAAAAAAAAAATCAAATCAAATAATGCTAAAAATAATGTTTAATGTACTTCGAGCATTTTTGGTAACAACTTCAACACACTAGTTGGATACCACTAATTATTTTGTCGAGAATCCATTGGTCATGGACGGTAATTCATCCCTGACAGCTACAGCAGCAACAAGGGCAGCTCCACGACCACTTCCGTCTTCGGACAACATCAGGTCAAACTGCAAAATTAAAAAAAAAAAAATTGTTCTTAATTCTTAAATCTTATCCAAAAGAATCATATAATCATAGTTGTATATAAAAACGATATTATAATAGCAATTATATGATATTAAATTGTTAAACAATTTAATAAATATAAATAAAAAAAAAAATAATATAGAACATTTTATTCTAATACAATACTTATGTTTGTAAATAATAAACAATAGACTAGTAGTAATTTCCTAGTATTAACTTAAAGATTGGTTGTTTCATTATGTTTAAGTTAATTAAATAATTTAAAACAATCATTATTGTAAAGTATAATCCATAAGGACTTATATTTAACAACAAATAATTATTTAAGGTAAAAAAAAGAAAAGGTAACAATTATACCTAACTCACACATATTTACCACCTCTAAATTTAAACGAAAAAACTATTAAAAACCACGTTATCTTAACATATATAACTAGGGAGTTTACACTATCCTATCTTTTACTCACTTTGATGTCGGATTTGGTCAGTTGTTTGGTCTTTTCCACCATGAGTTTATGGAAGTAAGGATGGAAACGGTAAACCGAACCGTCGACGCCAATCGTAACGGACTTCTCGTCCATTTTATTGAGAAGGGCGGCCAGACCGGCAGACACCAGATGCGCCGACCGCCTGGACACGCATTCGCAAATGTATCGTACGTTGGCGCAGTCAACCAACGATGGGTCGTTGATGCCCATTTCGCTAAGGACTTTCAATGTTTCTTTGTAGTTGGCTTTGTCGCTAAAATGCGAAAATCACAATAATTAGTTAAACAACAATATGTAAATAGTATATAAATATATAATCACAATAAGTGAACACATGAGCAGTGTCGCACTGAATACTTTATGGCCGATGTAAATAAGCAAATTGAAGGACGAAAATCTTAGTCCGCCCACTCCCTTCTACAATTTATACTAGTACTATACCTACTAGTCTAACTGGCAATATTTAGAGGATGCGTATAATCAAGTTTTATATAATCAATTTTAATGAAAATTAGAGGAAACTTAAAATATTAACTCAAAGTATGTATTTTAAAAGTTGTATTATATCAGTGTCAACAATGGTTGAGACGAGATTTTAATATATAAAACTGGTTTAGCGCGGAAAAAACTTACGGAGACAGTTTTACAATACCTATCTATAGCTTTACCAAACGTTCAAAATACACAAAGAAGTACTTTATCTACGACATAGCATTTAAAATTTTTTAATATCAACTTTCACTAATTTGTAATAAATAAATAAAAAAAATCTAATCCTTCCGAATAAATTTTAA
Source organism: Rhopalosiphum padi (assembly GCF_020882245.1). NCBI lineage: Eukaryota > Metazoa > Arthropoda > Insecta > Hemiptera > Aphididae > Rhopalosiphum > Rhopalosiphum padi. Next base: position 63,062,465 of record NC_083597.1, on the reverse strand, counting down.
TATAGAATATCTTCTAGTTATAAGGAACGAAAAACAAATTCTATCATAATATTTACGTCATATTATATAATCGTTCGTTGTGTATTATTATTGTATATATATTTCAGAGTCATACCTATCCATTTTTTATCCTGAGGCAGAACTCTAGTAATGTGCCACTTGGGTGGTGGGGGCGATACATTTGCAATTTTTAATATTTCTTAATAAGAGTCGGAAATATCTGAAACTTAGTAATTAGGTTTCGAGCAAAACAAGAAATACAATTTTTAGCCCAAATGATTTAATTCTCAACATTATATCTACGGATCGATGGAAAATCTAAGTTAATCATTTAATATTTTTATGCCCCCCATTAGGCGCCTCGCTCGCCTCATCCTAGTTACTGCTCTGATAAATTTTGTAAAGCTACTGGTTCCGTAAGTTTGTCTCACGCCAAACGATTGTCATTGATAGGTTATGGGTGGTGTGGAGTTTCCTATGCTACTGCACTGCTGACTACTTTATAATACAATTTAAATTTATGAATTATACATTTGTTCTCTATATTGATTGGAAATATAGTGTTAATAGTGTTAACATTTAAAGGAAAACGTAATGTACTCCTCTCTCCTCCCCCCCAAAATTTGTAATCAATATATTATTACATGTGCTCTGATTGAGTATAAAGCATGAAGCGTATACACAACTAAAAATTAAAATATTTATCAGATTGGCCTCGCCTTTACACTACCACATAATAATATTTTATGATATTCACATTCGAGTTCTTAAAATATATTTATTATAATATTATGTAATATAGTACCTTTCAATGTCTGATACGTATGACGTGCCGAAAGCTCCCTTAGTCTTCATTTGTTCGGACAGTCTTCCTTCAAAGAGTTTGTTTTGGTTGGCTAAGTCGACGATAGCTAATCGTACGATCTCACCCATGTACATGCCACTGATCATTTTTTCGAATCTAAAACACAGTGCACATTTTAGACACCAGCAATACTGCGGAAATAGAGAAAAACGCCATCGCCGTCACATTCGTTGTTGTCGATCGACACATGCTTATTACCTTTGTTGTCCCGGGTTCAATGAGTCTTCGTCGATCTCCCGATCATATTTCGTGCGGACGGCGTCCAATTTTCCATCATCTCCGAACGCGCCCCATTCGGTGTTTACGATCACGTGCGGTTTCGTCTTGTCGCCATCGAAAAGTTCGGCGTTTTCAACTTTTTCCACGTAACACGCGTTGCATCCCGTTCCTGCACAAACAACGTGTTAAAATACAACCGTACTCTTAGAACTGTTGGGCTTTATTCGTTTCGAAACGCACAGTAGATGCGGTGCCGCCGAGTATTATATTCGTCGTATAAAAACAACGCATATCTGACACTAGCAGGCAAGTTAATAAAAGCAAAAGCTATATAGTAGTATTATTAATATTACGATAATATTGTCAAATCACATATATGTTTAATGTATAATGCATATACTATGTATAAATTGTTGTTAAGTAACACATATAGCTGCGGCGCTGTTAAAACAATAATAAAAATGTGGAGAAGTTCAAAACACAAAATGGTCTGTTTTTAATGCAAATTTTTACATCGAATAGACGGTATTATATAGGCATAGTGTGATATTTTGTCAATAGTTTGCAGAAATCGTAAAAATGGATAAGGACAAATAAAAATTTAAACTTGCACGCGAATATAACTTCATAAAATTATACATTATCATCGCAATTTTAAAAGGGTCTGTTAAGAAATTAGATTAATATAAGTTGTAACGCACTATTCATATGTTGTATTCCAAAAATCTAAAATGTCTAATCAGTTATCTATTATCGGATATTTTTGTCTCGTCCAAAATGTATACGATTGACATTAATAATAGGTATAGTGCAATAAACAAAATCTACAATCGCATTGCAATAAGATAATTTCATATTTGATTCACGATGACTGATTACAGAAAATTATAGAGTTATCACTTAATGATGTCGAGGTTTAATAAGAGGTTATTTGATTGCAGTACAAAGGCTATCAAATCAATATAAAATGTATGTATGCATATACTATAACTATACATACATATATACAAATACAACGTAAAATACAAATTTTACAAGAAGGAAGGAATAGGAAAATCTAAATGTATCTATCTTGTCTATAAATAAATAAATAAATATATATTTATAAAAAGCTATTTACTACTATTAAAATTAATTTAAAAATAGAAATATATACTATAAGTGTATTGTTAATAAAAATAGTTATAATGCTAATGTAATATATTAATAAGTAAATGAGAAGAAATAATATTTCTTATGTTGTTAAAAGAAAATGAAAATATTATCATGAACAAATAGGTAATTAAAGTAAGAAAAAGTTTATTAAAGTAAGAAATAAAGTAAAATATTGTGTGTGTTAACTCAACTGTGTGACTAACACTTTACAGTTCACACACACATTTATTGAGTTAATAGTATTAACTCACTTAAATGTCTATTTACTCAACATACCAACAATAAGTCCAATTTTGGTGTTCGGGTTCTTCCAAGCGCATGACATGATTGTACCGGTTGTATCGTTCAATATTCCACACACATCAATTTCGACGTCCTAATAAAATTACCAGCGAAACAAACCTTCTATTATGTAATATTCTTTTATAGACAAGGACATATTTTTTAATATCTACAAGTAATCATAATATTACTTAACATTTCGTTTTTGAATGAATAACATTATATAAAAAACAGTTTTAATAAGTATTAGCATATTATTTTTTTTAACTTTGAACCTTAATTTAGAACTGAGGAAATAAAGACTTTATTTATACAATATTGATTTTAATATATATTACAAGAAAAGTTGAGCATTGGCAGAAAAGCCAATGAATGTTTTAAGAAAACATTTATACTGTGGCCATATGCATGTCCAGATTCAATCCTACGTTGTATTCAAGTTAAATACTTATACATATGAATTTGAAACTGGTTAGACAAGATAGGGATAAGGAGTGTGATCCCTTAAATTTTGTAAAAAAGCATTATCATTACCTTATTAACAGTACAGAAAATTATAACTTACGGAAAAAAAAAATTATTATTTAAAAGGAATAGCAATATTATTGATACAACATTTACGCATGTTTAATCAAATTTTGCATATTGTGCCTATCTATGGTAGACACATCTGTCATATTTATAACTGTAGGTACATAAGAAAGCATTCTTGGAGGATTAACAATAATGCAACTTATTTACCAATCATCATACATGAACATATACAAAAATAATATGGGACAATCATCAGCAATTTAAGCAAAATAATTATATGATAAATAGCAAATATGCTTATAGTTTATATTTATAAAATACCAGTAGATTTATTTAATTCACGTTTTAATTGGACAATCACAGACAGTTTTTTGTACAATTACAATACATAGTTCATGCTCTGAATTTGTAGGTATAGAATATTTGTATAGACAATTTGACATAACAGTACAATATAAAATTTATACAAGTTATGTATATGAACAGAAAGCATTCATCAGACTTTAAATGTCGTATAACGTAACCCAATGCAAACAGCTGGCATTATATATTTTGGAAATGTTGGCTTAGCCAAACTTACCAACAATTAAACCTACAAAACAGTTATTCGAAAAACGTGTTTTGTGGGCACAACTCATTAAGGTTCCGGTTGCATCATTCAATACAGCCGTTAAACGTAGATTCAGGCCCTACATTAACATTCTAAGATCTTAAATCTGTTGATACTTATTAACATGTATTATGAAAATACAAATCATTGAAGTGAGATGAATGTATTAGGTTATAGAAAAAAAAAAATTAACTGATTTTAGTAATTTGATCATTATTTACCTTTCTTCTCTTTATAGCATCCTTGAGAAGTCTGACAACATCTTCATCAACCACTCCTGAACAGTTAAATCCTTTGGTCCAACTATTTAAATATCCTTTGGTAAGACCAACTTGTCTAAGTGGAAAACTAAAAGTAAAGCCCAACGGTAATGCCTTTTTGTTGTCCAAGTTGTGTTTTTTAATAAATTCTGCCAGACATTTAGCAATATGATCGAATAACTAGATAACATAATGGTATATAGAAATATAGAAATTATCAGTTAATAACAAGCTTATATTTAATTACTTCTGTGCCTTTGCCAGTTTGGATATGAGTAGGCACTTTGAAGATTTCAGAATCCATATGGAAGTAGTTATTCTCTCCCAATTCAATCAATAGCACACGGAAATTGGTGCCACCCAAGTCCAGAGCCAAGAATTTGCCTCTTTCTAGAAGAAAAAAAATACTAATAAAATATCTTCTTTATCTTTATTTTTAGCCTTTTTACCTGTGCCATTAGGCAAATCTTGTACATAAGTGACATAACACTTAACAATGGAAGATGGGTTGGTATCTTTGGCCAAACCATTCCTGATGGCTCCATCCATATCATTCATCAAGGTGGTCAGTTGTTCATTGGACAAAAGAAGTGATTTACAATCTTCTTTGATCTAAAAATAAAAACATAATATTGTCAGTCCATATTACTATAGTAAAAACACGAAATAACATGTTAATTAATAAAGAATTTATTGAAAATAATTATTCATAACTATTAGCATAACATTTTAAATGTACATACACAAGGTAAACTTGATAAAATTTCCTCATAATATAATATATTTATGTTCATGTGTATTATCCTATCTAGTATAGGTAATACATATTAGGTAGGTATTCATACAGAAATTGTACATCATGAGTTAAATCCGCACATGTAATAATTAATAAGTTATTAATAAAAATAAAAAATGACTAATTATTAGTGTCAAGAAAGAAAATCTGATAAGTGCAATAAAAATAACTTTTTAACATTGACATTTCATTTGTAATTTAGACGGCGAAATATTATTTATGTAAGCTTATCGTGTACACTGAATACACATCGCATAATTTATAGTCGTACGATAATTTGTATAGGTACGCTTGATATATAGACATATGACATTTTTACGATAATCCGGAGTAAAAATATTCCGTATAGACACGAATGAAAACATTTGTAATTTGTACACAATCGTCAATAGAAGTATTTCGCAGTAAAAATCGTCGTAAAAGTCACCTACAAAATCTTGTTATTATTATTATTATATTACACTAGCGCAAAACTCGTAAAATTCGATTTTTTTTTTACATTAAGTTACAGGTACTATTGTTATTATGGTTTTATATGTTGTTACAGCTTAAATTAGTTAAATTAGTTATAATTATAAGCTAATAAATCGTTGAGACAAAGGGAGGGGAGGAAGTATTCGGCATAATAATACCCATAATTGTAATATTAATATATTATCTATTACGAATTGCAATCATGCGGTAGTAGGTACCTATTAATCGCTTTTCTCTCCTGGGAAAAATGAAATCGACCGTTCAAAAGAGTACGATCGGCGTAAAGGTCGCCGTAGTTTTTGACGGCAATAGAAAACGAAAGCTACGGAGACGGAATTCCACTACAACCCCTCCCCCCCCCGCAAACATGTATATTATATTATATTATTATGAATTACGTTCATAGCGCAAACACAAAAAACCTCGCCGTTTTTCATCCCCGCGATCACCGGGTCACACGTTTCACCCCCCGCGGCAGTAATTCATGTGGGCGCCGCCGAAAGACGAGCGGCGGTGAGGGGGAGGCGGGATGTTTTACGCGACGGCGCAGGAGCGACCACGGGTGGCAATGTGTTACGCGCGGTGGAGCGGTTGTGTATGTTTCGATGATTTCCCCCCCTCCCCCTCACCATCGTAATCACCACAAAATCCAACCACCCTTTAAATAAGCCGTCTTGACGGCGAGAGGAGGACTTACGGTCACGCGGACTGCGGACGAAGACGAAGTGGCTCCGGTGAACAGGCCGTACAGGGCGCGCAGGATTGGATGGATTACGATGCACATGGCGGCGGCGGCGGCGTTTATAAATTGACAAAATTTAGTAAATATAAAGTACCTAATTCGTGTTTAACGCTACGTTATAATTATAAATTTTTATTATTATTATTATTATTTAATGAAAACGGTAGCGAAAATAAGTCACACGTGTGCGGCGGACTCGGCACGATCGGATAGAGTCGGAGGAAGATGAGACGAGCAAAAAAAAAACACGACGACACGCGAAAAAAACGTAAACGCGACGACGAAACGGACGTTAAACTGCTGGCGAGAGGGTTAGACTGCCGACTGTCGGGCCGCCGACAGAGACCGAATGTGGTTTTCACATTTTCAACGCGCTGGCGCACTCGTCACACGAGTACACGACGACGGAGACGCGCGTGTGAGTGCACACCCCTCCGCCACCGCCGCCAGGCCATTCCAACGGTCGCGCATGCGCGACACACACACACATACACACACATGCGACCATTCATCCGCGCGCCAAACAGGTCACCGGCGGCGCTCGCGACCGCTATCGACCGAAAGTTGCCCTCGCCGCCACGCCGATTATTATTATTATTACGTCACTCCCGCAATAAGAAATCGGTCAAATTTCCTCTCCCTCTCCCAACGTCGGCCACCACCGCCATCGACTATTATTACTACAACCGCCACTTATAATTTTTTGCCAATTTCTCGTAAATACACGATAATATTCTATTACCACGCGACGTAGATCGTACGTTTCGCTCGAATTTTGAAGGTTACGCCGCGTCACCGCGGTTTCATCGACGGCACGGGGAGAACGTTATCGATTTTCGTTTCACGGGACTACGGGAGAGATGCTTCTAAAATTAGATCGCGTGACCGGTTCGTAGGTTCGTTCGGTCTAGACTACGGTTATCTCATTATCTGTGTAGATGAGTACATAGGTAATGTTGTTATGGTATTCGGCCGATTATTATAGTATAGGTAATAGGTACATAATATAATCATTGTTAAGGTACTTATAAGATGTATACATATTGATAGACAATAACGATATTTGTATACTTATAGCAACCTTCACGGGTGAATTGCTTAAACTATCATCCGAGGTTTAGAGGGAATTTTCCGTAGTCCCGGGGTAAATTTTGGGGAGTACCGAGTCCTCACCACTTCACAACACATTAGGCGCTATCTATGCACCGGTACAGAATGGGCGGTGATACGGTACGATACTGTACTATTCGACGGGCTTGCTCATTTATTATGCGAGTAGGCAATTTTATGAATACGTTTTTATTAGTCGATTTCTACTATATTATAATTTATTCGTATTATAGCTAATCGATTGAATAGGCAGGTGCAGGTACTGTTAGGTATACGAGTTATTTATGTGCACACGACGGCTGTTCATTTTTGCATAGAACTATAGAAGATAACATGAAATATTATATTCGTAATGTTTTTTCAAAACGTCAGCTATACACGACACGCGTGCGAGTATGCAAGTTTCGACTACGCGTCCAACTCGGAAATCGTTGGGCAACGTCGACCGCGGCTGAATGCGACCACCTGGTGGAATGGTTTTAAGTGTTTTAACGTGTCTATTTTAAATCCAATGTTCAGAATCATACAGTAAAACTATTATCGTACGACATTTGACAATATGACAAAAAACCAATTCTAAAATGATTTAATCCATAAATACATTATACATTTCAAGCTGTTTTTAAGTTTTATTTTAAGTTAAATACCGTATTGGCCGTATTGTATTGATATTTTATAGGTATTAATACCGTATTTTTTATTATTATTAAGTATAAATACAGTATACACTAATTAATATCTTTATAATTTCCTTTTTATTGCTAAAACGCTTATCGTTATGAAATATTTAAGTACATAAAAGAAAGAGATGTATAATAATTGCTGAGTAGGTACGTCAATACACTTCCATTTTAAATAGCTGTATTAATGCGATAAAAATATGAATTATATTTTATTTTATATTTTATTCTAGTTTAAGTCAATTTAATAATTAAGGCAATATTTCTTTTTATTGGTACATAATAAAGGAGTAAAATAATAAAACTAAAAATTATTAATCATTGATTCAATGTTGGTTTATTTAAATTTAATTTGAAAAACTAGCGAACGTTTTTAATTAATTTTGTTATGATGTTGTTAATGCGTGATGTACATTGTAAACATTGAAAAACAATATATGAATTCACGAAAAAATTTAAATTTAAAATTTTTTTAAACGCTTACATAGTTACATCTATATGTCTCAAAGTCAAACTATTGAATTGAAAAAAAAAATTAAAAATAGAAAGTACATTATGCATTTATGCCCACGTATAATCGTTAATATTAATTTATAGCATATGACCTAATAATATACTACAGTTTAAACGTCAGTTGTTAATATATATGTGTCAGGTATTATCGTTTAATTATTCAATAAATCGACAAGTTCGAGTTATCGTTATGGTTTTAAAATTTATTATTTATGATTGAGTTTAATCGTTTAATGGTTACATTGGGACATGATATTATATAATTAATAATTTTTTCAATTTCATACTGTTGTAGGTGCCTATATTTTGCCTATATTAACAAAATAAATTTAAAAAAATTCAGAGGTCAGAAGACAGAAATACCTACTTAGAATGTCATTGTATCGGTTATATAATTAAATAATTCACGTGAAAATATTCATATCGAGTGTTACAACTCGACATAATAATTATTATTTAGGTAGGTACTGTGTTAACAATTTAAAGTTTTGAATTATAGTTACTAAAATAACTAGGCATGTATACTTTTATAAGTATATCTACCGGTTAAGTTTTTAAAATAAATATTAAGCAACAAATGAGAACAATCAGTGAACAATTTAGTAATTCAAGTGTATTATCAATTGAAAAGTATTCGAGTAGTATATATAGTATTGATGTGTTTCCTATTCAGAAAATTTTAGTAAGATATCGTTTATAACGCTGCAGCGTTTACCAAATTAATGAATATCATCGACTTCAATAGTCTGACAACGGAAATTTGTAGTTTGTGCGCTGTTCATCATCGTCACCAAGGAAGCATCTCGTTTTTTGTGTGTTTGGGACATACTTTTGAATACCTACTAATCGTTAAGAACTCATATAGATATTTTTTATTATGGTTGTAATATCTTTGGTACACGACGAGCAGTGGCGATGACGGCGGCGTTAACCTTGGAACGCATTTCTAACCATGTACTTGTCTATAATATTATAATATAATATATATAGCCATTTACCTACATACCACACTTTCGTACAGTTCACGAGCGAAATATTGACTAGATAATTCGTTCGGTTTAAAAGCGTTATAAAATATTAGGATTACACGCATGCTCGAGGTGTCTTCGTGTGCATATTATACCTATTGTATTAATATTTGTATGAGGAGAAGAACAAACGTGATTTTCTCCGGTTCGAGACGCACCATCGTCCCGCACACATTCCTCTCGAAACGAATTATGTACGACGCACTATGTTATTATTTTGGCCGTCGTCATCATCGGCGGCGTTCTTCCGCTGTCAAACTATATACGTCGTTCGGTACCTACCCTGCAGCATTGATGAATAGTTGAACGAATGTCGGAATGCGCGCACATCCGAAACGATAATGTGGGACGTGTATTGTGGTATCGGTTATTTTTCGGTCGTTTTGAGCGAAAATGAAGATGATAATAATAATAATAATAACCATAAGAACAGAAACACGAAATAATAACGGACGAGGAGTAAGGTGGCATGCAGCTGCAGCGAAACGCCTCGTCCGTTCGGCGAGTATATAAGCATTCCCCGCGGCATATCATATCATATTTATCCCAGTGCCACGACAACCATGATCGAGGGAGATTTATCATCACATTATATTATACTCAGTGTGGCCGTACATCGTGGAATAATAAGCCCCGTAGTTCTAGTTGCCTATAGTGTTAACGCACCACCACCACCACCATCACCATTCAAGCGTTTTAACAAAGGGCGGTTTGTCTGAAAAATCGACAACGCGAGAACCAGATTTCCGTTGCTCAAGTCACTGTAGTCTCCGTTTGGAATTCGTAAATCTCAAACGTCTACAAGGATATACGTATCCTATTATATACATGTGGATATTATATTCCGAGAGTCGTACACCAGGGGCATCGCGCGCGCGCAGGAATGCGGCCGATGTATCTTTCCATTATTGTGTCGGTGGCATTACGGTCAGCGCTGGTGTTTTTTTTTTTTGCCACTCCACCGATTGTGCAGAGAGTACCTATGCGTAGGCACTATGGCAATATACACAATACGATATTCACATGTCACATCGCAGAGAAAAAATCGGAAGAAAAATCGACTCCCGAGGGCAACGCGTGTGTCCTTGGCGATGGTTCACACCGTCGACCGGTTGCGATACATATAAATATAATTGGAATATTGCACTCCCTCACCTATATACACGAGAGGTGTAAAACGTGTTAATATCTACGTCGTAGGACTTACGTGTAATATTATAATGTATGCCACACGCTGAATTTACAGCAGGTATTTATAGTTAAAAAAGGAAACGTATATGTTCTGCGTATATTCACCTATATACATGGCCGCATCAGGTAGGTACATATATAATACAAGACAAGTGCGCAGTTTTTTTTCCGCCATCGCGATCGCCGCAGACGATGGAAGAAATAAAAAATTCAAATTTTTTTTAAGAGCATTTCAAGGTCTCGTTTGTCAGCCCTATTTATAAAAATGAGAAAAAAACCTATTCGTCTTTAGGAACCACTTATTGCCTTATTCTCAGAAAACGTCAATTATTATGTATATAATATATTTATTTATTGCTGTCGTAAAGTCCGTGTCAATTGGTTACCAATTGTGTAAACACTGTTATTAATCGGGAGAGTAGATTATTATTGGTTTTCTATATACTACTACTACTACTACTATAGCTACTATACTACTACTATACTACTATTGTGTGTTTATGTTACTTTTTATTTATTATTATTTTTTTTTATACATTAATGATCGTAGACTACACTCTAAAATCGAAAACGCGTGTGTATTATACAGGATAGTTCGTGTGAATGAAAAATGTAACCAATTTCGAATCGCTATCTATTGAAAATATTTTGCATAAAATCGAATATCACGAATTATTTTTCTGTATAATAAATTGTCGTTTATGGTGCAGATGTTTTATATTATACGCATAATGCCACAATTATAAATTTATTTAATAATAATTGCACGCATTTTAAACAAAATTGCATCATAATAGTTTCTATGTCTTGTATATTAGATTAATTAATTATAAACTGCTCCTACGTAAAAAAGTATTTATTGAAATATAGCTATACAAGTATATAATATTTCATATTTGTATAATATAAGAAAGATCATCAACTTTCACATTTTAAAAGACTGGTTATGCGTTAAAAAAAAATAATTAGTTTTGTCAATACTTACATACAAGTATCTAATATTATACTAAAAACTATCAAGTTAGAAATATTGAAGATTACATTCACCCCTTAAAAAAATTTCACTTTATATAAGCAGTACAGCGCCCTGTATCCCATATATTACATGTATGCTTTGTGCAATATGTTACACAACTCTATTTATTTAAATTTAAATTATGAAACAAACGTCATAGGCAATATTATATTATTAGATTTTTTATAAGACATATTATGCTTGAGCCCTAAAATATTTATTATAATAATAGGTATTCGTTAACTTACAAAGCACAGTATTTAGTTATAGTGAGACCTGACCTAACTAACACCGCCTAATAAAAGATATTTTTTTTTTTTGGGGGGGGGGGAGGGTCAAACTACAAACTTTCTATAAACTGAATCTTCTGAATAATGGACAAAATCTCAGCGATCGAGAGTGTGATATTTAGAGGCTTTATCATATTATAAAATATGTATGATATAATGTTCCTATAATGATAGAATAATTATTTCAACGTTAATTGTGTGCAAGATCGATGTTATTCAAGCATTTCGGAGACACATAATATTATACCTATTGAAAAACGATATTACCCATACAAAAAATTGCTTGTGAATTAGATTCTCGTTCAAAGATAAATTAATACAAAATATGAACACACACGCACACACACACAAGTCTAATATATTGTAGTTTCTCAAAATTGGCAGGGGCACAGAGGTCAGATGGAACTCCGTTGGAGTCACTATTTGGGTGTCGGTTTCGGCAATCGATATTCTTAATGTAAATAACATATAAATATACAATAAAATGTTTGGACGTTATTTGGACGCGAGTGCGAATATGCAAAAAATATAGCATTATAGCCAATGTGTATACCGCGACAACGATGAAAACTGGCCTGGCCGCGTGACGCACTAAAGGTCGTTGCAAAGTCACGTGGCTCGCCGAGAAACCGATTTGCGCGCGGCTAGCGGCGACGATGGATCCGCGCTGCAGTCTCTAATTGATATAGCATAGATAAGACAATTTTTTTGACCTCTCACTCGCCATATTTAAGTTCAGGCGGAGATAAAAAAAAATAAAAAAAAACTAATAATATTAATACAGTAATGGTAATAAATAATAATAATAATAATAATAATAATAATAACAATTCGCCAATTATGCAACCTTGAAGAAATAATAATAAAAACTATACCACGAATTCACACGGAAGTACCTTGACCGGGCCAGCCGAGCTGATGGAGATCATGCCGCCACCGGGGATTAACGCCGAGTGGGATTAAAACGCGTATTAAGCTCCGGCGCTAAGTCCGCCCCGTCATTTAATTATATGAGTATACTATCTAGGTACTTGTCTAGGTACACGGGATATTAAAGCATATCGAATCGCAATTTAAATGGCAAGCCGCCTTAAATCGCGCGGTAGACAAAATATAGGATAACTAATCTACGTAATAGTAATTATCTCGACTCAGCAAAATCGAAATTGTTTGTATCAAGTGTTTAATACGAATTTATTGTTTAAAACGATTCGATATTAAGTATGTCTATTCAATTTTGATTATGATAATTTAATAGATTAAGTATTATTACTAAGATTACTTTTACAACTACTACTCGTATTTACTTAAGGTTAGAAATACGATTATGTTATTATTTTATAATCTTAATAACATTACCTACTACCTATTTATTTGTACACATATATTATTATTGTACTGCAACTTATTAGAACGACACTGTCTTAGAATATTGCAAAGTCTGTCTTTTTATCTATATAATATGTTTTTATATGTTTCACTAGGGGGTGCGTACAATTTTATTTTTTTCGGGGCAATCATATTCCAGCTCTCCCCTCCCCCACAAAAAAAATATTGAAAAAATAGGAAAATACTGTAGTTTCTGTTTCGTTTTTGGTTTCTAATTAATCGTTGATTGATACATGTTGTATATAAACGTATAAGAGGTATATAGGTGTAGTAAATGGTATGGATATCGCGAAAAGCTCGACTGATATGCAAATCAAAAGTATATAGCGCTCACTAAGGTCGACGTATTTTTACAAATCGATGACGTACCGGAAATTTGAATTTTATCGAGAGGAGCAGCTCGTTATTTCGATTTGGTAAGTGCCAATATGTAAGAATACGATCGACGCACTAAGTGTATAGAAAAGCTGGTGGACTTCGAAATTTTATGCGTCATATGTGTTCTACTATTTTAGTACATAATTTATTGTGTACAAATAAATAGTTATCCATAATATTATTGCAATAGTATACACTAAATAGTATTATACTAATTATTCATTCTTATTTCCAGTCGTATAAATTATTAATAATCAGTTAAATATATCAGTTGTTATACAAAAAAAGTCATATTTTATATTTAATTATTTTAAAATATTTCATATTTGTATTAAAAATTTGGTAAAATCATAAAAAACGTTTAATAAAATTATATTAATTGATTCATGTATAATATACCCATTGCAATTTTAATTATTTATTTAACATTTAAACATAATATTATATTACCTATGTTCATAAATATTTTATAAAAAAAAAATTGATTAACGTTAGTAATATTATATTCGTTTACATTACCCGTAACATTTTATATAGGTATATATAATATATATACACTAATACGTATAGATTTGTAATTATTGAATTTATTAAAACCTGCAGCGCGTATACCTATATAGCTATTCCGAGAGAACGCCGCGAATGGTAATTTATGCAGGCGGTAAAAAACTACATCTAATTATCGTACTAATATGATAATGACGCGTACGAGACAGTTTAAAAACGCGTGACAGTTGAATTTATACAGACTACCTATGTACATATTATAATGTAATTAACTTTTAGTATAAAGTCATCGCGTGTCGTGCAGGCTGCACGTTGCCCGCGCACGGTCGAACACCACGCCACGATTGCCTATGCAAATCAAAGTCGAGTTACCGCATAGGCAATGCTACGACGTTGTTCGCTTAACATTTTATAACAAACAAATATGCCCGGAGTGTGTGTTTAACTGAAAAACTTTCGTGATCGACAGAGTGAATATTAAATAATATTATACTATTAACGATATATTTACCGTGTCCGTCGGGTAAAAGTCGATTGAAGTCTAAAACACGACTACTGAGTGCACCTAATATACTGCTGTGATATATTAGTATATTATCGCTATTAATTGTTGTTAGCTATTGGGCTGTGTCATTAAATTAAAGTGGACTGTATAAACTTATATCTATACCATCTAAAATATTTGATTTTTTTTCAATTTTTATATGGTTTCTTCTCAAACTTTCACGCAGTGTTTATGTAATATTAATTATTAATACTGTTTATCTGTAATAATATGTGCGCGTTTATTCCACGATCAGGATATAATTAGGTGTAGATATGCATATTAGTATATTTCGATTTACAATACCATTAATTATGAATGTTAAGAATTATTGAGATAATAATATATATATTATACACTATATAGGTATACGACGCGGGAAATTATTTATAATATCATTTTAAGATATATATATATCTATATCGTAATACGAGAAAAATCACTGTCATCGCAAACTTGAGTGCTGCAGAAATAAGATGTCCTTTCTTGGAAACGCAATTCGGAGGGGGGATTAAAAAAAACTTCAACGAAAATTATTTACCTCGTTGGTGACCATTTCGGTGTCGAATTCGAAACCTTCTGAAATATTGAGTTCGCTGAACGCTGGACGCAGTTGCCCCATCATTTCCGGCTTGGTCCTCATGTTTTGGCAGTTGTATGTATAGTGCTACAAAAAATGGTATACGATCGAAAACTTGCAAAGTTTTCGGGGTTGGCCGGCAGTAGAGCGATTAAACTCTGAATATTTTTGTTTGTGGATAATTATATTAAATGTTTTTTGTTTCACTTCTGTCTTCGGTGCAGGTGGCAGCGGAACTGATGATATTTACGTTTTACAATATCACAAGCACAACCCGACACGGAGAACGATCCGGCCGGTACGCGGTCTTATATAACGCGAAACGGGTCTCTCCTTCTACTATGTCCCGGGCGTATCGTCGTCACTGTAATAATTTATGCGTGATAATAACATTATGTCTATGTGCGGTGGCTGGCGGGGATTATATTATTTTATATACTAAACGGTTGGGCGGTGGGTGACGGAGTGGAGTGGTAATATCGAGAGGGGGGGGGGCGAACGATTATGCTACGTATTTAGTTGTGTATACACACAGCACGCGCTGATTAAACAATATAAACAATTTACCGTAGTAAATATTATAAAGTACGCCAGTGTGTTGATTGTTGTAGTATTGTTTTTTATTTCCTCGTGGACGTGGAACGGGAAATAAAAATCGACCAATGGTGGTCGGGATACGATTCAATGAATACGGGAGGTGCGCGCGCGTCCGCGGTTATCTCGGTTCGAGCTGATTACGCGGTCGCCGCCGCCGCCTCAGGTCTCAGTCGAGGCTTTCGACCTTTATACTTTCGGCTCAACAGTTGTCTGCGTTTCTTGCCGGGCCGTTGGGTCGTAGCAGTGAGAATTTTAAATTTAGGCGAATTTGATTTTTCTATTATAGATATATAAGTTCTGCAATATTTCATAAGATATTTCAACTTTTTGCAGCAAATTTTAAACCCTATGGTCTATAGTTCTATACAATACATTATACATAGGAATTCAAAAGTTATGAACGGTCTTATTGAAAATGTTTTGGAAAATAATCGAGTAGTTTGTAAAAGGTCTCAGAAAAAGTGTCCCAGTTTGTGTCTTTACATAGAGTTTCTAACTTACTGAAATGTTATTATTAGTTATATTATAATATGTACATGTTTGAGGAAAGTAATTTTTCTAAAAACGTTTTATTTAAAAAAATGTAAACCACACTATTACATTTAGGAAAATCAATATACAGTTTTCTTGTCTACCCTGCAGCTTGTATAGTATCTAATATAATTTTACTCTTGGTTCTGCAGTGTATATATAGTGTGATATACATTCCGATCACTTACATTTTTATGAGACATAAAGTCCGCCACTATCGACTTTTCGTACTGATTTTTATTTCTTTTTTTATTGGGTTTTGTTGTGCTTTCTGAACCCTTATATTGCATTATTTTGTGTGTATATATACTTTTTTTCGTCTTGTCAATATTATGTTTTGGTCGTTTGTTTTTCTCTTTCGATGTTTATTGACTGCTTTTTTCCAAACCATTTTTCGTTCAACGTGAATTAGATTTTTCGATTGTTAGAAATTTTTATATTGATACGTAGGTACTAACGGGCACCTGGATCTGAGGCGGCTACCGTAGTATATTATATATATAAAAAAAAGAATAAGATAAGATTAATATTATAAATTCACGCTTATTTAAGTTTACTATTATTCTAACATATTTAATTTTATAAATGCATTAACGCACGTGTAACTTCATGCTTGTTTATTAGCTTTAGATTTATTGATATTACTTTTAATGTTTGTATATGTCTCATGTCAATTGCGTGATAATCATTATCATTTCCATGTTATTCTTTTTCATTTTTCTGGAAAATGGATTTATTATATAAATATACACATTTTCTAGATTTTATGAAAAATTTTTAATTCAGGAAGTCTGGAAGTCTTTAAAACTATTATATCTTTATTCCAAGCTACATGTATCATTCTATTTTAGATTTTAAGCAGAGCCATGAGTGTTGATTTTATAATAATGTGTGTTTAAAAAAAAAATTATAAAATATCATCGCTTTTTTAGATAGTATAAATTTTATTTTCAACCACGGGGGTAGTTTCTGCAAGTAACTTAGATACTAGTTGATACTTTAGGGGGGGGGGGGAGTAGTAAAAAAAAAAATCTCAGTATTTTTCTTGATAATTGGGAAAAACAAAAATAATTAAGGAATAACAGGAATTTTAATGCAAATTTAGTTTTTGATAAAATCAATTTTGTTTTTTTTTGTGTATGTACTTAAAAACTATTTGAAAATGTTTAGACACTATCATTTTATTTACATAGAATAATTTTCGAAATATTTTGACTATTTTTGAGCTATGACAGTTGAAATACTCGATTTTTTTTTATCTATTTGCCAATAACAATATTTTACTACATAAAAAATATCCTAGGCTGTCAGACCGTCTCATAATTGTTTTTCGTATATAATGATATATATTTGAATTCAAATTTAATACGTTCATTACAGTGGCTCCTTTCTACCCCTATTGCACAGCAGAGGGGTACCTACTTTCCCATTTTTTATATGTCATAAATACATTTCAATAAAACTAAAAGATTATAAATCATACAAACACAATTTCTACATATGAACTGTTAAAAAAGACTTATACTAGGCAATTAATTTTTTCAATGAAATATTTGTTATGTTTAAAAATACATTTTTAAGTAAACGTTACACTACAGCAATATGAAAAGAAAAGTTGATAAGTTAAAAGTTAGCAAAAAAACTATTAATTCTTTCCTTCATTATTTCTAGTTTTAATTCAGTAACGGCCAAAAATTAATCAGATATTATTTTAATTATTAAAATAGATAATAGATTTTAATGTTAATAATTATTGTCACTTAACAGAAAAATAATATGGAATAATGAACATACTTCTACTGCTATAATTTCAGGGCCTTAGGCCAGGATTTGTAGTTGACTTTCAGAAAGCTGATGCTTGTGTCGATGAAAATAGAATGCAATTATTCTAAACACAAAAAAAAATTTAGTAAATAGAACAATATTTTAACAGGTCTTTTTAAAAATATTATTTTGTTAGGAAATTTTTTATATTTAAAAAGAAAAAAAAATGTTCACAACAATTTTATAACTCTATTGTATTTAATATTATATTATATTAAAACATTTGTAACAGATACTATCATATTATTTAGTATCTACAGAATAATTCATTGTATTTACAAATATGTTGTTATTCGTTGTACAATATCAAACTAATTATGAATATTTTTATTTCTGCTTTATGGATTCAAAATAAATCGCAGGCACATATTTAATTTTGTAAAAGATCAATAGTTACAAGTTTTACTTTAAGTTTACGATTTACATTATAATTTTGCTAATTAAACTTTAAATAATAAAAAACTTGTTGAAATTGAATCGATTTAAAAAAAAAAAGATTATTTTGAACACTATAATAGTGTTGAATATTTATCATATTCATATTTATTATATTTAAAGCTTTATATAGATGGAACAACTTATTAATTCATAATCACGAACACGATACAAGAATACCTTGATATTCAGATACAGACAAATAATGCTGAGAAAATTAGGTAACTACTTATTTTTTGTTTTAGAATTTGACTTCCAATCTTGAATTAACAAACCATGATAATGACATTTGCACATTCGTAATCATACTATATTTTCCTAGTTGATTTCAGATTTGGGAAGACCGACATTTTTAATTGTCGATAATAATAATGATTATAATAAGAAATAAACATTATTTTAGTCTTTAAAGTATTCAAAAAACCATTACTCCAATCGAATATCCAAGTGTTATTCATTAACTTGGCTACTTTGTTTTTAAAAATAGACAGTTATGAGTTTATATGAAAGAAAAATCACCGTCTGCACTTCTGTAGATATTTGATTGGACATTGTATGTTTGTTAATGCAGTTGTATTGATTCATGATTATTTTATTAATAGACATAAATACATAATAATATAATACAATTAGTAATTACGGTATAAGCCTACATTAATTTGAATAAACAATACATTGTACCTCACTTACTCGAGTGTGTTCTTTCATTAAGCCATTGCACGCAAGGCTATTTACAGTTATGAATATCATACCAAAATGTTGTCAAATATACATAAAATGAGTATAATATTTGACCACTGGGTCTATAAATGAATAAAGATAACTTTCTATACAAAATTGGTAATAAATCTAGTGAACAATCAAAAGTAAGGCATTTCAATTTTATGAAATATAAACGTGATTATATACATTTTTAATTTTTAGAATAAAAATTAATTTCATTCAGTGAATATAATTTAAAAAAATAATATTATATAATAATATATACTAAATTACATTTTGGTAATCAGAGTTTTTTTTTAATTTAGTCATATTTTTCTATAGTTCTATGTGCATATATAGGTTGTCTAAGATCAATTAAAAACTTTAAATAATTTAATATTTATTTTAATTTTAAATACTAAATGATTATTATATCGTGTAACACTTATTATTTCAAATCTATTAATGTTTAAAACAATTTTTTTTACATAATTGATAGTTATAACTTTATAAGTATTTAAAGTTTAGGTTAGAACGGAATAACTTAGATATGGGGATAACTTGCAAAATGTTGGTCTATTGCTCTGCTTACCCAAACTTTAAACACTTATAACTTAAAAACTATTTGTACGAATTTCTCCGAAGTACTCCGAAAAATATTTTGCTTCAAAATGTGAAATTAAAAATGTATGTTGTCATTCAAAAAACATAAAAAATATAATTAAATAAAATTGTTTTATTTCGACTAGAAATTACGTAAAAAAAATATTTTCAAAAACATTATTACATTAATAGATTTTAAAATAATGAACATTGTTTGATAAAAGAACCATCTTGTATTTTAAACATACAGGTAATTATTCGATCTTCGATTATCAATTAACATGAGTTGTACTATTACATTTAATAAAATATTTCTTATTTAGAGCTTTTACATTTTTGCCAAGAGGATTGTTCGTTTCTAAGGAGTTAAATATAGGCAATTGCCAATTTGAGAAGTGCGCGTGCATGAGCCATTTAATTGTGAGCATACTTAGGTAGTATAATATGATCATTAATGTTCGTACACACACACACACACACACACACACACACACACACACACACACACACACTGTCTCTTGCGAATGTTTTTTTAATCATACCATATGATTTATTTATCGGATATAACTCCTGAAAACAGATTTCAATTTTTCTCATATTATGTTGCTAATAATTTCTCTGCTTTTTTTATTTGTTTATTTTAATTTCGTTGTATAAATCAACAATTAAAATATTTAGATCTTAAAATAAACATTTGGATAGATTAAGAGTTAAAATTTAAATAAAAGCTGAACAGTCAATCTCAACTAAACTATTTATGAGAAATTCAGAATGGTATTCAGAAACTATATTGTGGCTTATTAGTTTGATCGGTATAATGATGTGATGATGGGCAGGAGATAAGTTGTATGCTTTATATAAAATTATATTTGTTTGAAATATTCTCAAAAATACGTTTCTACATTGTTTCATATTCTCAATTCAACCATACCATAAATATATCTATATAATATTGATATGTAATAAAAGTTGATTCGTATAATTAATAATAATAACAAACATAATTATGTAGTTATAATATTATAATAGTATTGTTATTAATAAAAAAAAGTTAAAGACATAGGTTATCAAATTGGCAATTACATTTTTTTTCTTAATAAAAAAAATGTTCGGTCACTATAATAATAATGATTATAAATTCATAATTAACTTAATATTATACAGTTATATTATTATATTAAAATTGTCATTAGTCTTACAGATTTTTGTAAGCGTAGTTGATTAAAACTGCACTTGTTTCTTCTATAAAACCGTATCAAAAGTAAATTGATTTTATCTAAATGTCAAATCTTTTAAAAATAGTTTACAAGTCTTTGGAAAAAATACAATTTATTAAAACAATAAAATAATTATTTAGTTTATTTTTCATATATTTTAGAAATAGATTTAGTAAATCCAACTTTTATTGTTTCCTTTCTTTTTTTTCGATAAAATATCGTTAATTTGTATCAAATTTAATATTATGATATTTTGCTAAATCATTCAATCTTTCTTATATTGATTAGATAATTAGATGCAAGTCGTTATTATGCAAATTACTTACCTAGTATTATAGTCTAATATACTATATTATACGCATTTATATAATATTTATAAATTAATTAGTTTATTATGTTATCTATTTGCTGAATTACGTTTCCTCAAATTTAATTCAAATGGGTATTTATTGAAATTCTTCAAGTCACGACTACACAATTCTATTAAATGTTTAAATGACAATTCTTCATCTTAAGTTGATACGGATTGGAATTTCCAGAACTTGGAAATAAATAAGTATTTTGTATTTATGTATTTAAATGTAGCAGTTAGTTATGAATAATGTTCAAACATTGTAGATATTCTTAGTAAAAATAAAAATATATATAAATAATATATTACTAAGATTACTTTACCTTTGAATATTTTTCTTTAAAGAAAAGAGGAAAATCTATCGCCTAAACTAAATACTTCCCTCCCGAAATGATATTATTGTGTATACAAGCAACCGATCAATACAATAAAATTCACGTGTTAAATAAATGTGCGAATGTCGTGCATTCTGAATGTATCTATCACGCGCGCATTGATATCACCGAGTTTTAAAACATTAATCCATTATCAATAGGTACACCACTAAAGAGTAGATTTTTGATGAATAAACATTGATCCGTAGTTTAATCATCGTGTTTGGTCCAATATGCAGTTCAAACAATGTAATTTATTATCATTAATATATTGTGCATATGCATTTTATGGCCCGATTAATAAATCAAACAATTATTTTTCATTCGTCGTAGATCATAGCTAATGTATAATTTGTTCATGTTATGCTAGCATGATGCATGTACTATAAATGTCTGTTTACCTGTGGTTAATGTTTAATAATATTTGTCATAAATAAATTATATTGACAACGAATATGAGTAATATATAACTGTTTTTCATAGTTTACATTTCTGTCGCATTTATAGTTATACACTTAAAAATAATATTTAAAGGTGGAAAACTATTAGATATAATAATAGTATATTATTATAGAATTAGAAAAAATATTTTAAGTTATAACCAAGTAAGTTAACACTAAGAACATTGGGTTATAATGGTTAACAAACGATATATTCGACTTAAAATGTTTTAAATTACTATAGAAAATAACAAGGAGTTCATTAATTTTTATTTTCCCCTTATTTTCATCTGAGTCAAACATATTATAGTGATTACTGATTATTATGATGCAACTTTCAATTTTTTTTAAATAATAATTAAATATTTTATTAAAATAAATTATTCTATTCTTTCTTATTCTTTGTGCAATTAAAGGTTAGTACCGTAGGTTAGGTTTAATTCACACAATTGTATAAAACACGATTAAACAAAAAAATAATTAATTAATTAGTTTTAAATACAATTATTGAATTATATATAATTTTTTATACTTAACTTGAGTTTTATTTAACGTATTATTTTTAAATTAACTATACAAATTTATTACAATAGATACTTTTACTAGTTAAATTATTAAATTGATTAGAAAATTAAGTTACTAACTAGAAATAAAAATATTAACTTTTTAACTAGTTAATGCTCACCTCTGATAATACATTTTATAATATATAATATTATAGTATAGTATATAGTTTATAATATATTGCTGAAATAATAAAATTATAGGCATCAGAACTATTTTGTGTACCAAATTTTAATAACATTTAACCGGAAAGTTTTTTCCGTTGATAAAAATCGTCAATACGTTTATGTATGTACACACAGGAAGACGCAAGTCTTATAAATCGGATAACAATAGAAACTGTTTATAACATTTTGTAGTTTGTACTGTAATACCGAAAATATGATTTGAGGAATGTGAGACGACAATAAGTCCGCTATAGTATAATATGCCGAAAGAGCGAGACTTTGCATGGTGATTTTATATTTTTTGTTTTTATTATTTATGGGTTTTATACAGTATAACTATGTACGTGTAGTCGTAGTGTGTACGTTCGATATACACACCATTGGCATATTAATTACTATTTTTTTTTGTCGACAGTCGAGGAATGACATCACGACTATACATAATAATAATTGAAAATATTGTAATATATACGTGAACTGTTTTTAGAACCATAATTTCTCACCCGAGTATTCAATTCGATTTTCACCGTAAAAAAATTAGTGATATATATTCTTGAAAACATTAATTTTATTTACCGTTTTAAAAAAAATATTTTTAATCATAGGTACTATATTACTACTATTATATATTGTATTTGAATCAGTTAAACGAAAATAACAAATAACTGTTGTAACCAGACTTAAAATACACGTTGAATGCGTCGAAAAATAATAATCAGTTTCGGAATATCGGAATAGCTATAGCTAGAAAACAAATTCGTTCCGATCGTGTCGTATTATATGAAATTTAAATCGATGAAAATTAACGAGTGTGGGTTATAAAAATTGCATACATGTAATAAAATTAGGTTTTAGAGTAGTTGGACGAAGGACGTAATTGTGTGTAAACAAACACATTGTTGTATTTCTAAGTACGAGTCACATGAATTTTTATAGAAAACTAAGTGATTAGTACAAAATTTAAAATTATATAAGGTAATGGTAACGAGAAATGAGTAACGTGGAATTTCGTTGCGATTACTCAAATTGCGCGTATGTAATAATGTTTTACGAGGTTATTTTAAAATGTGTATTTTTTTTATTATTTGAAGTCGTTAGATACAAAAAAAATTATATTTTTATTTAAAATATTTGAAGCAGAATATTTTTCTGAGAATTTCAATGTATGAAGTCCGAATTAAAATAAGTTATAATTAATACTTTATAATCAAAGTTGATATTGGTATAGAGTAGTAGTGGTTGTTGTTTTAATGGTACCTCGTGGGCTGTGATACTCCATTATTCACTTGACCAGACTTTAAACACTTATAAGTTATAATTAATCAACAAAAATACTCTGTTTTGGAATATGATATTAAAAATCTACGCCGTTCAAATAAAACCTTAGAAAATATATTATTAAAAATTGTAAAATTATAGTTCTATCTAAAGATATGTTGTTTTGTAAAGACCTAAAATTATGTAAAAAAGAAAAGATATTTAACTTTTTCATAAAGTGAGCGTTTAGCTTTAAAAACTCACCTTGTATT
This sequence comes from Rhopalosiphum padi, assembly GCF_020882245.1. Classification (NCBI taxonomy): domain Eukaryota; kingdom Metazoa; phylum Arthropoda; class Insecta; order Hemiptera; family Aphididae; genus Rhopalosiphum; species Rhopalosiphum padi. The sequence continues at coordinate 63,037,968 of NC_083597.1, read as the reverse complement.
ATACACTATATAAAATATAATACTAGGCAGGTATAGCGGTAATTCGTTTATAATTTGATATTTTGCCATATTTCTGTTGGGATTGATCACGTAATCATCAAGTCATGAGTTCTATATCAAGTTTATTGTAATAATGTGGTTCAAGGAAGTTTTTAATGCCGAGATACAAACATAAAACACAATGCGCCACACAATATAATGACGCGGTATTGTCGGGAAAAACGTTTAAAATAAAGCCGAGCGAAAAGAAGAGGAATAAAGGTCGTTATTTTTGGGGATATGCGCCGCAAGATCCAAGGAGAACTACTGCTCGTTTCGATGTAATACGTTATGTGTTATGTGGGCATAACTCTTTCAAGGTTTCTCCGAGAATAAAGCTGTACACTTTGAGGGGGGCTGCGATGCAAGTATCTCGTTTATAACACAAAAATGTAATTTGTCGGGCGATGTATTATAGTTTCGTGGCGGCGAATAAACTTGTACTATTGTTATTATTATTACAGATTGTATATCGCCTGACGGAGTAAATAACCGTCAGATTTTGTAATTGAATGAATTGTTTTCAAATGATCACCAAATGTGATTGCGCTGGAATTGCTTGTGATTTTATGGTGGGCTTAAAGATAAACGATATAAGTAATTATACAAATAAATAACTATAACTAATTTAACTAATCGAAAAGTGAAATTTATGATTTGTATAATTAATATTTTCGACTGAGAGACGCGTCTCTACTTGTATGATATTGTGGTCATATTATCAAGCAATAATACTGACAAGTTTTCCGTCCTAATAAATACTAGTCCATGTTGACGTGTCAATAATTATCTATTGTAAAGTATTATCGTTTTTATGTTTAAACTTAATGTAATTGTACTTAATTTATTGAATAATACACAATATACATAGTAATATTCATCATCCTCAAAATGTGTTAACATATTTTTTTTATATACATGATTTGAATTAATTATAAAATTATGTTTTTGAAAAAAAGTTTTCTTTATAAGTTTTTCTTTTTTTTATGACATTTTCTATTTCATACTTCGAATTAGAATATTTATTTTGAGAATCTCGATGAATAAATATTAAATTTTATAAAGATTAAAGCACTTTGTTTTGTATGGTATGAAATACGAATTTATTGAATCAATTATTATACTAAGTGAAAATCAAAAACATTTATTTTATCAAAATAACACGGTATTCTATTAATCTATCGTTGAATTAAGGAGGAAGAAAGAGAATGAAACGTCAAAATTGCAATAAAA